>NC_056737.1:1869309729-1869609729 GCF_019279795.1 Protopterus annectens
AGCAATATCCTTGACCTGGTCATTACTAACATGGGCAACCATTGCTCTACACCAATAGTCAAGTCCTCCCTGGTTAGATCCGACCACAAACTAATCACCTTGGAAATCCACCCCCTCCCACACACAAAGGTAACCACTATGAAAAAACTTCTCCATAGCAAACTGTGGGCTCCTAAAAACAGAGGTGGCTAACTTCACGGCACCCATGCAAATGGAAAATAGTTGCATGACTGCTGAATCATACACCAATGCACTGTACGAACATCTACACAAATGCATGGATCTTGCAATACCCAATAGAACCAAGGCACTCTCCTCAAAAAAAAGGAAGCCAATATGGTGGTCCCCTGCCATAAACAAACTCTACAACAGAAGGAGGAAACTGATGCAGAGTAAGGCAAAGTCCCAAGACTGGAAAAACTTCCTTATCAGCCTCAACAAAAGGTTGAGATCCCTTATCAAATCCTCTAAAGCTAGCTATGAAAACATAATTGCAGAGGATAGTAAAGACAACCACAAGGCCGTCTATAGTTATGTAAAGAATCTCCACTGCAATACCCAGATTTGCTCTGAGCTAATGCACAGTGGTACCTCCTATACCGAGCCAAAAGATATTGCCAATATATTAGCCGACAGATTCAATGCTAACTTTACCTCCTCAAAGGACCAATCACAATACCAGTAGATTGCAAGGCACCCAGTATTACCACTGCACAGGTGAAAACAGCACTGTCCAAGGCCAAAAATACAGCTTCTATGGGACCTGACAATATCCCTGGGTGTGTTCTACATGAACTACAGAGTGAACTGGCACCTCACCTGTGTGCCCTGTGCAATCAAAGCCTCACCGCAGGCTTTGTCCCTACTGAATGGCACACTGCTACAGTCATCCTCATCCCTCTCCACAAAGGAAGAGGGGATACAGACCCCTGGAATTATCTCCCAATTATTCTGATGAGTCTGATATGCAAAGCTATAGAATGCATCATCATGGACCTAATAAACAAGGATATAGGGAATCTCCAAACTCTGGATCCTACACAGGTTGGTTCTGAGAAGGGTAGATCATGCCTGCCCAACTTGGTCAACTTCTTTGAGTCAGTCACCAAAGCTATGGATGAAGGCAAGGTGGTTCATACAGCCTACCTTGATCTGGCCAAGGCCTTTGATACCATTTCCCACTCAGGAATCATAGAAAAACTCACTAAGGTAGGCATCAACCCCTATATCACTAGTTGGGTTGCAGACTGGCTCACAGATAGAACCCACAGTGTGAAAGTAGCTGACTTCAAGTCAGACTGCCAGCCAGTCACAAGTGGAGTTCCACAGGGTTCAGTCCTGGGTCCTCAACTGTTTGGTATCTACTTCTTAGAAGTCTAGACCAACATGAAGGGACTCTGACTGACAAAGTTAGCAGATGATTGCAAGTTGGGAGCTATTATTAACTCCCCAAGTGCTGTTGACATCCTACAGAAAGGCCTCAATGACACCAACGACTGGTGTCAGAACCATGGACATAAGCTCAATGCCAAAAAATGTGTCATCGTCACACTTGGGAAAAACCCGGTTCCCTTGAATTACTACATTGATGGTAGTCCACTGAACACAGAAGGCGTTATAAGATATCTGGGAACACAGGTTGACAGCAACCTCTCTTTTGACCAACATGTTGTCACTGTGGTCAGAAAGTTCTTCTAAGTGGCACATCTCATTACTAAGGGTTTTGCATCCAGGAAGAAAAAGGTCATTGTCTCTCTCTACTCTTCCCTCATTAGGCCAATCATTGAGTACAATGACCCATTTGGCATGTACCTCACTAGACACCTGCAACAACTGGAGAGGCCACAAAAGTACCTCACAAAGAGGATCCTAGGGCTTAAACACTTGTCCTATATGGACAGACTCAAAAAACTCCAGCTATTTTATGCCTCATATTGCTTACTTAGAGGTGATCTCTGCTTGACTTACAAAGCCATGTCTGACCCAGCTCTGTTAGAAATGCTACATCTAAAGAAATCCCAATCCCTCTGTATCATATGCTCCAGAGACCTCAACCTCATTACCACAATCAACAGAACATGCTGGAGGGACAGGTTCATAACTGAGAGACTGCCCATGCTATGGAATAGACTTCCCATACATGTCAAGCAGAACACTTCACTGACCCTCTTCAAGAGAAATCCTGATGAGTGGATGGGAAATAGAAAATTCACCCCAGGGATCACTCCAGTGGCTCTACTCGACAGAGGCACTTGGAACTAAGGTTAGGTGGCACGATGCCAGGGTAGTCCTATGGGCTAGGCTTGTAAAGGCTCCAGGGCCATTAGTCTAGTACACATCTAGGAACCTATGAACATATATGCTACTGGGTCACTAGCAATGGAGTGCAGAATTCTATTATTCAAGGAAGTTATCAAAAGAAAGAAGAAGTGAAGAAAAATGTCGGAGATAGAAGAGGTAGATTTGACTGGGAAGGAATGCTGGTTGGCTGAGAAAGAGGCTAAGAGTATAATTGTGATATCAAAGAACAAGGCATCAAATGCACTCTACTAAGTTCTGGAAAATGACTCAGTAGATGGCACAAAGAAGGTCTATCAGTTTGTAAGCCATAGACAGAAATATAAAGAAAATACTCATCAGACAGCCTTCATATAGGCAACTTGGTCATCAGTCCACAGCATATCAAAAACAGATAGAAGGAGCAATTCCAGCAACTTCTGAATTAAGAAAATTGCACAAAAGCTGTACTGCCAGTGTCGCAGCCTATGATGAAAGAGGAAGAGGAGTGAGCCCACCCTAGATGAAGGAAGACAACACTAAGGAGAATTAAGTCAGGGAATGCAGCAAGCTCAGATGAGGTTACGGCAAATATGTTGTAAGAGAAAGGCATATCCCAGATGACAGGAGAATACACATTCTATTGACTGTATACAAGAACAAAGGGAACATTCACAGCTGTGGGCAGCACAGAAGTATCAGACTCCTGTTACATTGCAAGAAAGTGCTAGAGAAGGTGATTAATAAAGAAATACACAGAGTAGCAGAAAGTAAGATGGGAGATGAGCAGTTCATTTTCAGATCAAGGTGCAGCACAACCAACCCAATGTTTGCCATAAGGCAGAGTGTTGAGGAGAAGCAACAGATGGAGAAAGAGTCCAATTGACCACTCCTAGAATTTGAGAAAGTATATGACAAGGTCCTAAAATAGATTTGGACAGCTCTGAAATGGTTCAATGTCCTGGAAATACTGGTAGAATTCCTGCAGGCTATGTATAAGGAACCAATGACACAAGTGTAAATAGTGCTCAGACTCACAGAAGGGTTCCCATTGTAACACAAGGTTCAGATTTCAGTCCATTGCCTTTCATACTGGTGATTAGAAAACAGGTTAGAGAGAACAGATCTACAGCAACACTGCATGCAGATGAAGTCGCATTACAAGCAGACTTAAACAGGAATTCCAGCAAATAACAGGCACATAGGATACAACTGAGTATAAACAAGACAGCTGTTATGACAGCAAATAGGGAAATCAGAAGCTGAAAATTGAGACATTAGGAAAAATAGTGAAAAATGTTACTAGCATCAAATATCTAGGAGAGGTGGTTGAGTAGAAGGGAAATCTGAAAGAGGAAGTCAAAGCAAGAAGCAGACAGGCTGTAACCAATAGGCAGAAAGCATCAGAGGTAGTGTGTGACAGAAGAATGCCAAAAAATAGAAATGTGTATTGTAGAAAACAGTGGTGCAACCAGTACTACTCTATGGTAGAGAAACCTGAGCAGTAAAGGTAGAGTGGTTGAGAAGTTAGAGGTGATGGATGAACTGCCTGAGATGCACACTGTGCGACAGGTGAAGAATTGATGACATCACAGCAGAAGCAAAAGTAGTTTCACTTGCAGGGATGGTCAAAAAGAATAGATTACTGTGGTTTGGATAAATGTATAGTAATACAGAAAATGATCTGGTGAAGAAAATATGTAAGAAACTGGAAGAATGCAAGCGGAAACAAAGGCATTCAACAACAAGATGGATAAATTCTGTGAGAGAAGACCTGCAAAAGTCAGGGATGACTCTTGTAGAAGATTGGAGAGTGGCATGAATCAAGAGAGATGGTGATGGCTGCATCAATACCCCAACCATGTAGAAAATGGGAAAAATTGGGTTGTTGATGATGGCCACTACACAAGACTACACATATATTAGCACTTGCTTATAACACAAAACGTATCCCCTACCAAAGTCTTACTCTAACCCTAACCCACAAATACTCCAATGCACACTCACACCCATACTGCTGAAACTTTTGGTATATCAAAATGTTTTGGTATTAAAACACACAGCTACTGTACTTACCATAACAAAAAGCACATTCCTTACAAAAATGGACCATTTGACATACCTTCTTTTATCAGCCCAACTTTCAGAAAAGATTACTTTTAATAAAAAGAGACAGCAATTCACTCTATTTGGAAACCGAGCATTCAACAGTGTGAACTTCTGCCATGCTGAGATATATATATATATATATATATATATATATATATATATATATATATATGTATATATATATATATATATATATATATATATATATATATATATATATATATATATATATATATGGTTTACCATAATTTTTGCGATTGCTACAATGTCAGATGAGAATGCTGAAAGCTACTTTTTCGAACAATGTCAAACATTGAATCTCCTGACCTGAGTGTACACAGAAATCAGTGCTAACATGGGTCAGGTAGTGGGGACAGGTCTGAGTTCCGAGCACATAATCCTCTGCACTCTCATCTTGTTACCTTCTGGTCTGTCACATTATTTAGAGATTCAACATTGTAGTGATCACTAAAACAATGGGAAACCTATATATATATATATGTACATGTGTGTGTGTGTGTGTGTGTGTGTGTGTGTGTGTGTGTGTGTGTGTGTGTGTGTATGGATCTACTTTAAATTCTCAAAAGTTCCAAAATGGTGTGACAGAAATGACAAAAAGTTTACATTAATGAACACCCAGATTGCTATAAGTTTTCACCGCAAAAGAAGTCAGTTGGCCAATGTGGTAAACTTTGGCCTTCTCTCCACTGTAGTGCAATCTCTGTGTTAGTATATTTATATGGAGAGTGTGGGGGCAAAGCCTCCTACTTGGGTGGGTTTTATTTGCATTAGTTTGTTTTTCTAAGTTTTGTTGGCCAATTGTTTACTTATCATGGGAAAATTTATGATGATCTGGACATTTGTGAATATAAACTTTCATTTCCATATCACCATTTTGCAACTTGATGTTATGGTAATTTATTATTCTGACATAGATCCATGTATGTATATACACACACACACACACACACACACACACACACACACACACACACACACACACACACACACACACACACACACATGCACACGTGCATGTGCATGTCTCGGTTCATGGTTTACTATCACAATCCTGAACCATGAATCACACACTGCTGAAATTAAAAATCCATGACACCATTAGATTCCTAAGAATATTGAGGATCCAGAACACTGAAGACTGCTATATCAAACTCCTAGACTTGCCCCCATACAAGACTCATGGTAGCACTCAATCATGTGTCCACAGCTCTGTAGGACCTATGTTAGCACTTATTCCTGGGATCAGACTGGCAGGGAGATTCAGTATTTGAGATTTTTAGACATGTGGTCGTCAGCATTTTATATTTTCCATATTATGATTTTGAGATTTTGAATTTCCAAGTACTGTGGTTGACATATACATATATGGTAGGATTTCTGAACTTAACTGAAATATTTTTCATTGACTTCCTACAATAATATTTATTTATGTTTTCAAGTTTACCAACTTTTATTTAACTATACTGTGCTACATATTTTAGAATTGTTTTGTATTCATTGCATGTAAAAGCACTAATTTTCTGTTTTTTTATACTCTACATATCTCACTGCACTTGTTTTTTTACTCAAATGTTTTCATTATTTCTTTATTTTTAAACAATGAGGTAATGAATAATACATATTTGAAACTTAATAATTAAAAATACAAAATTAGAATAACTTAACTATATACATTAAATACAAAGGCCTGAAAAAACACAATAAAAAAGGAAACCTGAAAAATTCCAGTTTTCCAGTTATAAATAAACAATGAAAGGGTAACTTCCAGTTATTTCATTGAAGAGAGGTGGAAGCCATTTGTAAAGTGTCAATAAGATATATGATTTTTTTCCAGGGATTGTTGATAAAAGGCTTGGGATGGATTCTGAATTTTTGACTTTTGTTTCTTTCATTGCAGTTTCTTTTAAAAAGAGTAAGAAGTCTTCTCTAAGTGAGGGAGAGGTTGAATTCCATTTCCTTGTGATGCTTTTTTCTTGCAATCTCAAGTATTGTCCATAGTAAAAAAAAGATTCTCTTTAATTAAAGGAGAACCTTCATTAACATTAAATAAAATTAAAGTTTTTGTAAGAGCAAATTAATCAAAAAGTAAAGCTTTTAGGAAATCATCTATTCCATTCCAAAATTGTTTTAACTTAGAATAATCATAAAATGTATGTAACCAAGCTGCTTTACATACTTGTGAATACCTCCAACAAGAGATATTTTAGATCCTATTAGGAGTTAGAAAAGCTCTGTGGAAAAATTTGCAAGTGAATATGCTCCAGTACTGTGACAAGGAATTACTGCAGTGGTGGTGCTGCAGTAGCGTTGTCACCTCATAGCAAGACGTTATCTCGTTCAATTCTCAGTTAAAGCGTCTTCTGTGTGGAGGCATACGTGAATGGGGCATGCCTTCGTTGAAGGTTCTGCATCAAGGCTGGTAACCCGGTACGTAAAAATCCACTACCAATCATTAGCGGACCGGAGTTCCGCTGTGGCGACCCCTAACCGGGAAAAGCCGAAAGACACAAACTGTGACAAGGAATTATGTTTTATAGATGATAGGATATTAGATTTATTTTCTTGAGATAAACAAGGAAGAAAATCTATTGTGATATAATTCCAACATTTTTGTTGTGGTTGTGTTTTATAGTTTAATAGTATTTTATATAATTTGGAAATAATGTTTTCCAAATTATACTTGTTGTATATACTTTTGGATACTTAATTTATTAGCTTTGGTATATCTTTGAAGAAGGAATTATTAAGTATTTTACAAAGATCCTGAGAGTGATTTAATATATTTTGTAATAGTAACCAGTCATGTGAAGTCAACTTAAAGGCATTCATAAGATAATGATTACTAATAACTTTGTGATCTTTAATATACTGTTGCCATCAAATAAAATGTTTATCCTCCCATGAGATAAATGTATTCTTATTTGTTTTATCAAATTATTTTTTTTGTAATGTTGAAAGGTATTAGAAGTTCAAACCAGATTTTAATATCTGCATTAGCAATAATACATTTCCCAAACTTAAGTATAGTATTTATAGAATTACATTTTGTTGGTTGAGAGATGTACTGAAAGCTATAGCAAAGGTACCAGAATTTATTAAGATGATCTTCTAGTGAAAGGTACATTGAAATATTCTTTTCATTTTGTAAAATGGTTAAATGCAAACATTTCTAGTTAGAAGAATAATTTGGATCCACCCAATACAAATCGTTTTTAACAGTTGAAGTTTTGATATAATTTTAATGATTGGAAAGCTTATCCCTTCCTTGTCCCATGGTCTAATATGATGTATATCTGCTATTCTATTCCTTATAGGAAACAAAATCAATTTTAATAATAACTTATTTATATCCTTGATAAAGTGTTTATCTGGAAGTATTTAAAGAGCTTGGGTTATATATACGATTTTTGGCAAAAGAATTGCTTTTATTGGGTGAAGCCTGTCTTCAAAGGGAATAAAAACTTTGTTCCATCTTTCTACAGAACTTTTAATTATATTTATATTATCTTATTTAGTTGTAATTATTTCCTCTATTGTATTACATACAACTATACCTAGACAGTCAAGAGATTTTACAAGGAACAAAAGCATCTAAGAGAATGAATGCTCTGAGGTAAAAATGTATTACAATACCGGAACAAATAATCATGCCCACAGAACAAAACATGAACCAAAGGAACATATGATTTCTATTAATCGAAAAAAACAAATGCAACTTCTGTTACTTGTGAAAAACAAATTTATTGCAAGACAAGGTAAAAGCTTTCACTAAGATGCTACTAATTTTATTGTTCAAGCATCAGTATCTACAATGACTGAATCCACTATCTCTAGTGCTGCTCACAGTACATCTTCAGAAATGTCTCAGTCTTTGCATTTAGGAAAAGACGTAAGGAGAAAAACATTTCCTAATAATCGTTCAACAACATCTACTGATAGTACTTCAATTTTCCCCGTTCCTATAAATCGGGTTTTTCATCATTCAAGGAGTCATTCCAGGAGTAGAAGCTGAACCAAAAGAAAATTACCTATCAAGCAGAGGACATCCCAGACACTGAAAAAAGTTTGGAACAGACATTAATTCAATAGTATGGAACATCTCTAAACAAGCTTTAACTCCTTATGAAATCAGTCTTTTACAGAAAGGACCTTCATTTATTCCTACACAGTGTACTGATTTTACAGATGTCATTTTGGACATAAAATTATTTATTAGAAATGTGCTTTTGAAACTGAAATTTGGTGATAAGCATAACACTGCATCTGCTAGTGAGTTTAAAGCTCCTAGTACTTATATACCTGTTTCACACCCCTTGACTGATGCTTTTTGCAAATTAGTTGAGAACGATAGTTATTTTATGTATTTTAAGAAAAATGCTGTTTATAAAGAAAAGTGTAACATCACTTAAAATGAAAGGTTGTATCTCTTCAATTTACAGAATGATAAAATGATTGTCACCAGGCTGGCCGATAAAGGTGGCCCTACTGTTATAATGGACAAGGATCATTACTATTGCTCCATGAAGGAGATGTTAAATGACATAGATAAGGTGAAGCGTAGGATTTCTAACACCTTAAAAGACTGCTTATTAAGCAGAATAATTTCTTTAGAGCTGTATAGGTTTTTGTTGGTTGAAGAACCTTTAATACCTTTGATACCAGGACTACCCAAAATTCAAAAAATCCCATAAATCCACCCCTAAGACCTATAGTAGCGGGACGTAAGTGGTCCACTGAAACTTTTTCATTATTTGTGGACAAAACATTTAAGACTTTTATTAGATTAAAACAATTTTATTTTAAAAGACACAAAACAATTTCTTCAAGATTTATATCAGTATTTTATACACATCATAAGAAAGCTGAGAGTCATTCCACCGGATTTACCAATCTTCCATGCAGGACTAGCTTAGTCCTGCACGGAAGCACCCATTTAGGAACAGGACAGCAGCTCACCATGCATATCAATGAAGGCACTGCCTGAGCACCTAGGCTTACATGGAGAGTGTACGAGTGCAGGGGGCGTGTCTGAGAGCAGAGCTCTCAGAATAAACATGCCCCTGCAATGTAGAACAGCAGAAAGTGGGAAGAAATGAGTGAGATCACTCATAGGTGTTCGCAGATGCCCACCAGCAGTTCCCCATGTGTACAACAGCAGCAACAGTACAGAAAAAGTAAATGAAGAAACCCTTTTATTTTTTTTAAAAATCCGATTACAGCTAATCGTAGGTGAGCGGGTGTGCCCATCGCTTAGCTACAGTTAAAGCAGCTTAAAAGGCTGAAGAGGGTAACAAGGAAGATATATGCAAATGAAGCAGCACAACAATAGTATAGTGGGCAGAGCATTCGCCTACCGAGCAGGCATTCCCAATTCAAGTCCCACTGCAGCACAGTCTATTTTACATAGCAAAGCACGTTATAACTGATATTTGTGTTGCAAAACCCACTAAATAACACATATTTATGAACTAGAGTACTGCAGGAAATGCATATGTGAAGTATCAGCATCATAATGAATAAGACACTAGTAAGCAAGTCTAAGCACAACTAAGCAGTAGTAAGCATATGTAAGCATGTTTGAGTGTGTTTGCACAGGAGAAAGCACTGCCTACACAGATTAAGCAATCTGGAAGCTTACTGAGTATAAGAAACTGTAACCAGAGGTTAGCAGTGCTTAGCTCCACGCAGCCAGACGCACACCCACTTACAACTGCTTTAAAGTGTCTTAATCACTCTGTATTCAATGGCCCGTGCTTTGCCCAGCAACAAAATAAACAGCCTCTGCAAGGCTCAAACCCAGGATCATGTACACTACAGTCACAGTAGCTAACCACTAAGCCATCACAGCAGTGCATAAGATTGAGGTTTCAACAAACAAATCCTCACCATAGGAAAATCAAACTGAACATGTGAAATGAATTTATGTACAGTGTGATGTTGTATAACCTGCTACATAACATAAATATGTGAACTGGAGTACTGCAGTAAGGCCAGATGTGAGGCGTTATTGTAATAAAGTGTTGAATTCCACAGGACCCCATACAGTGTACGCACACATGAATCACAGATACCAGACACAGATATAACATGTAACAAATAATAAATCAATGTCAAACAGAAAATATAATACTAATTAGATATTAAGCAATGCTAAGCATTGCACAGGTCAGTTTATGTAGTGTAAACAATGTGTAGGCTGGCGAACTCAATCTGCCCAGTAGTATGCCCCTTTAAGCAATGCCAACATTAGGTAAGCAGGTGTGCCCATAGCTTAGCCTTTTCAAAACCATCCGATCATGGGAAAGTGAGGGAAATGAAGCATATTTAAACCCCACAGATGCCAATAATTCCCATAACTGGTTGCAGCTCCCTATTGTAGGCAGAATGGCTGGAGTTGGGGAAGGCACTCAGTTTAGAGCGCAGTGCTGGGGCACCCAGGAGTCCAGATTCATGACATGGCTCCTGGTAAAACACCATGAGGAGAGACTACTGCTGGGCCAGTAGCAGGGCTCTCAGTATAAAGCGGTGGCCTGGGACAGTCTCGCCCGTGACCTCACCAGTGCCACTGGTATCCCTCGGACTGATGAGCAGGTCAGGCATCACCATGATGACCTGAAGTGCTGGAGGAGTTATCTCTTAGACCAGTGGATCCAAGAATCCAGGCAGATGGCTGATGCCCCAGCACTGAGTAAGTACTCATTTTACTACATAGATAATGCTTGCCTAGCCTGTGTATACTATGGATAGGTAATGGCTAAATATCACTGTATTTCTCCAACAGTTGCAGATGAGTGGGCTGCGAACCAGCAAGCCCATGCTGCTAGGCTGCGTCGTGAGGCAGGTTAGTAATATTCTTGCATGTACTGTCATAACAAATAAATATAACAGTACTAGAAAGTGTTGTACCAGTATAAAATGTATTGTGTATGGGATGTACTGAATAAACCAGACAATATGGCAGGAAGACTGTCATATAGGTTGCATGGAGAAAAGGTGTAATATCTAGTGATTAAAAGTATAACCCCTTGTGTACATTCTGCTTTAATATGTTGTTGTAGTGTTGCATTCTAAATAGTACTGTTGTATTAGGCAGTCTTACCCACACTGTTGAATGCAGCTAAAATGTGTAGGAAGTTCAGTATAACAATGTTGGAAGTCCCAAGAGGTCAGTCATATAGAACAACTGAGGGAGACTTAGACAGAAACCATTGGAAGGCTTTACACCAATTCCCTGATAGCACAGTGTACTGTGATGTCAACTGTAATATTTTTACCACACACAGCAGGGGTTTGAATCCCGGGAGTGGTAGTAAGTTGTATACATAATCATACCCCACAACTGTACAGAGTTTGCGAGAATGTCCAGATAGAAAGCTGTATGCATAATTAGACCCAACAACTGTACAGACTTTGCTAGAATGTTCAGATAGTATGCTGTAAGCATAATCATAACCATCAACTCTACAGACTGTGGCAGAATGTTCAGGTAGTAAGCTGTATGCATAGTCATATCCCTCAACTGTTCTGATCTGTTCAGCATGTCCAGATAACGGGCCCAAATCTGCTGCCCGGTAACCTGTTCCCCTGACAAATAAGTGTGATGATCCAAGAAATGTAGGCAGCTTATACTGACATATAATGGATAGTCAGACCTGAACATAAAAAGAGAATATATATGGAAACATACTTGTCATTGTAGCATCTCACCCAAAGTGTATGACAGCTATTCCAAAATATGGCACATTAAGACCTGCATCCTGTCAAGCCTTGACCAGAATGTGTGCAATAACGGACTGTTAGGTACGTGTATAACATCAACATGGCATCTGGGAGTATGTGTAGAATTTGTCAGGTAGTGTTAACAATGATTTTCCCAACAGCTATAACAGGTAAGAGGTATAGACTGTAGTTACAACACAGTTCACTAATATACTTGTCTACAAGCATGGCATCTGGGTGTATGTGTAGAATTTGTCAGGTAGTGTTAACAATGATTTTCTCAACAGCTATAACAGGTAAGAGGTGTAGACTGTAGTTACAACACAGTTCACTCATATACTTGTCTACAAGCATGACATCTGGGAGTATGTGTAGAATTTATCAGGTAGTGTTAACACTGATTTTTTCAACAGCTATAATAGGTAAGAGGTGTAGACTATATGTAAGACACAGTCCATGTATATACTAATCTACAAACATACCATTGTACAAACTAAGGTCATTGGGTAGTGTAATAATAAATTTAAGGGATAGATCACTGCAGTGACTAAGAAAGTTGTGAAAACTACAGGGATATATTATTTGTTATTTGACCTCTCTCTCTCTCACCCCCACCATATATGCAACAATAACCCAATTACACACCTCAATGGGTATGTATACACTCCATACTTTTGTTGGGACATATGTCCTGTTGGTTTACAAATATTCACATTTGGTTCTATGCATGTGCCATGTTAAATACCCCTATACTGGTGGCCTGTTGCCGTCAGTGAAACCTGCATGCTGTTGTAATTACCACTGTTGCCCCATATATGCATATGTTCTGCTTGCTCTGCAACTGTTGTAAATCTTGTGTCTTGGGTTAATGGGAATACCTATGCATGCTGTTATAACTAAACCTGAATGCTGTTGACTATTACTAACCCATATCATTCTTAAAACTGCAACACCATAGCTCGTATGGGAAGGCTGGTCCCAGCGGACCCACCTGTCCCACCTCAGCTGGCCATGGCACCGGGCACCAGCACGTCTGGGGCATAGCCTGGGACATCCTCCTCGATTGGTCATGCATCACCTTTGGATGGAACTGCTGCAGGGGATGGGGCTCAGCCCCCCGCCTGGGAGCGGAGGTGGAGAAGGTACCTGTCACCCATCGTCAGATCTGGGCCGTGGTGCGTAGGGAGCTCGACAGGGAGTTTCGAGATTGGCTATGCCAGCTTGAGGGCCGCATGGTGCAATTAGAGGGTGAGCCTGCTCCTCCTACTCAGCCCCCAGCAAAGCCATCCTTGAGGCCATGAAGGTGCAGTGGTGACTGTCCATGGGTGGGGACCTCAGTCCCACTGTTTCCATTTGGGGGCTCATAGGCTTGCGACTTCCAAACACCTCTCTCCATCCAAGGTGTTTACCCCCACGTGTGTCATATACCGCCCCTGTATGCATCTTGTTTGTCTTGTCTGTTAACCTACCTAACCTACCTCCCCAAATATACCTACTACCCCTCCCCAACATCCCACTCTCACCTGGAAAAAAAAAAGGCAATCTGTTTCCACAAAAAAATTACGCCCCATACATAGCTGTTCATTTCGCAAATGTGTCCACTGGACACATGTAATCTGGTCAAATTGGCATCACAATGAATTATTTTTGTCCTCACCTCCTCCCAGGGGTTTGAGTGTCCAAATCTACCTCTATATTCAGTGTATATGTACAGCTGTTGCTGTAGAAGAAATGGGCAGCTATGGACCTACCCTATACCCTTTCTGCACATCCCTGACTATTTTCCCTACTGTCTTTCCCCCTTTGTGCCCCTTTTTCACCACTTTCCTATCAACCCCTTTTTCTTTTCTTTTAAAGAAATTAGCGTAGGGGTAAGCGGGCATAAGCACTTTTAAGCACCAGTGAGTGGATTATGCCTGTTTGTGTGGGAGTAAGCAATACCTACACAGGTTAAGCAATTTAGAAGCTGAGTGTAAGAAACTGTAACTGGAAGTTAGCAGTGCTTACCATCGCGGAAACACACACAAATCTGCTTACAACTGCTTTAAAGTGTCTTAATCACACTGTATCCAATAGCCCGTGTTCTGCCCAGCAACAAAATAAACAGCCTCTGTAAGGCTCGAACCCAGGACCCTGCATACCACAGACAAAGTGATTAAGCCATAACAGATATACATAAACCTACTGTTTTCAGAAACATATCATCCAGAACAGTCATGCTACAGCACAGAGAATGTAACCAACATCTAGATGTATATGTGTGTGGAAATATATTAATATCTAAACAGATACAACATATCTATATATGTAGATATATATATATATATATATATATATATATATATATATATATATATATATATATATATAAACATATATACATGCAAATGCCTACATCGACACATATATATGTCTACACCTATATGTCGATATATGCACAGCAAGGTACATATATGTATGCAGGTATATAGCTATGTAGGTATATACAGACATAGTTATACATATGTAAGTTGATATATATATATATATATATATATATATATATATATATATATATATATATATATGTCTATATTGGTATATGTGGCCGTACATCTGTAGATAGCAATGGTAGATTAACAAAAACAAATATGTCCACATGCACCATTAATGGGGTTGAGAGGCCCCAAAAAATATACGTCTTGTATGAATAGGCATACCTCCCCCAGCCAAACATGTCCACCCTGCAATACACTCCCAAGTGTTGCAGATCCCATAACCAGGACCTGACATGACATGGGCACAAAGTGTTAAGAGTACTACATCCCACCTGTATGATGTCAGGCTGGTATTGGTAACATATCATGCAGTACAGTCTGGCTCCCATAGAAAATGTAAAATGTGCAAGCTATCAACATCCCCAGGATACATATATACAGACACATATAAGCAGATACAGATATACATATACACACACATGCACATATATATATATATATATATATATATATATATATATATATATATATATATATATATATATATATATATATATATATATATATATATATATATACATATTTACATATATATAGATATACATGTGACTATACAGTCACACTCAAGAGATATGTACAGTAAGATACATATGTAGGAGGTGCACAAAATATGGAACAGCCACTATGCCTACAGTTCACACCTGAACAACTGGACACTGTATGGGCCACCCATACAAATGACAATCATTGCCTGCAACATATACCCTCAGAGAGGTCATAGGAAAAAACACCACACACAGGTTTGCAGGAATGGAAAATCTTTATTTGTGTACTATTACAGTTCTATATACTATTGCTACTGTAATTGGGATTGTCTACACAGACATGGTGTGTCTGTGAGGGGTCACATCTGCTTTCCACATGTGTGCCATTGGCTACTGGCAGACATCCTAAGGACATCATAGCAAAGTACAGCTGCTAGCACATACTACCCCTGTCAACTGCAGCAGAGATATTGGCCAATATGTGTGGACATTCTTACACACTCTGTACAGTCCAAAGGTATACGCAGAACTCCTTAGTGCAAAACATGTGTAACATGCCTGACAACATGAATGCTAACAGCCATGTGGATGGGCATAACACATAACAACTGGTATACATATGACACTGTAAGTTATGCATTCACACACACATCTGTCTAGCCTGACACATACTTCCCGCAAGTACAGGGGTGCCATGGCCATTTACTATCCACTAGATATTGACATAGATCTGTACAGCATCCCACTGCTCTGTCTGACATACATGACTGTTAAGGGAGGCCTGGTAGCAGTACATCTGGCAAGTATCTGCACATGACATCTCACTGGGTAAGTACACTAAGCTGCTAGGCATGTAACAATGCAATGTGCAGGCTACAGGCAGGCTGGCTCAATGACCTCCATCTCCAATGGGGGAATGTGCATGCACCTGCATATATAGCAGGCTGGCCTACATCTCCTATGGGGGAATGTGCATGTACCTGCATATATAGCAGGCTCTACAGGCATGTCACAGCACAAGGTAAGATACACCTGTGTGAAAGTGCATAACCACAACCAATGAGAACAGAGCCACAGCCATATATGGCAAGCTAGCATAATATTAGAGCATATGGACTATCTGTTCAACACTATCCTCATATGTGCCACTAACACACTAACTCTACATATACTGGGCTACTAAACAGTTTGGTCTGATGGCTGACTGTGGTATGGGACATGTGTGTGTATGGCCCTACAAACATGTAAGCCAATACAGTAACATACAGTGGAGCAGCATGTAACATCAGATAGGAAGGGACCTAGGATGCTGACAACTACCACAGTCTATACACAGGCCAAGGTACATATTAATAATACACACACTGTCAACATTCACCATAAGTACACAGACCTCAGTACTGTACAAACAACCACAGTATGTCCAGGTTATGTCATCAAATATAACCCCTACTGTACATAACATGTGTAGCAGTCTGATATCTCACTGGCTTGTTATCAGATATGACGACACTAATTATGGTGTACAGCACATATGCACCTCTTCATGAACGACATATGTGCAAAGGTGACAGAGTTGGGGCTGGAAGCACATACACAGGGCCAATATTGACATATTGATGTGATAACCTCATACATTTACTGTTGTAACAGGGTTTGTTGCAACATATGTCCTATGAGGGATATGAAGTGAATAACTGTCACGGCTTTCACCATCTACAGACTGCAGTCCTCACACTACCTTCTGCAGTTCACAGAAAGATGCTCCATGGGTAACACATGAAACCAAAGACACAACACACATTCCAGTCTGCAGATGACCCTGCAGATGGGGATTCCTCATAAACATAGAACTGGCATGGCAGGTATTGAGACATGTAGGACAGTCATATCCACACACACACTGTTAAAGCAACAGTACTCCAAATGCAGTATAGCAGAACTTAACAGTCTGTAGTCATGTCAGACACCTCCCCCTCCTCTGTGTTGCCCTACTTCCACAAGGTATGCTGTTAGAAGTAAATCCCCAATCCATCTGAGATGCTGTTTGCCAAACAACAGATCTAGTTCCTTTTCACAGTGAATGAAAAGGGCCAACACCAACATGATGTTCCTAGATACTGAAGTGTGTTTCCATGCAATTGGCTATGGGAATGTTACCACAGCTGTTCCACATGCAATCAGCTAGGGGAGGGCTGCAGTTTGTACAGAGGCCATCAGCTGATCATGAGCATCACTTAAAATACACATGCTGCTGCCTAAGCAAAGCAGGTGTAGGTCTTCACATACACCAGAGAGGGAGTGGGAGAGGCAGACAGAGACAAAGACAAGTCAGGGACGGGTGGGAGACTAAAACCTAAACATGTTTGTGTCACACACCTACCAGCACAGGGTATCAAACCCCTGATGACTATGTAGTGTGATCACAGTTCTATGCAGTTACTGGATGCGCCACATGGGTTATCTGTTGTGGAGCCCTCAGAACATGTATGTGATGGTGAATGACATCTGCAACAGGGATACGGTAGCTATATGGTAGGTGACGTACACATACCTGTCCACATGAACAGGTGCCACCATCAACACAGCCACATTCTCACAGGGACGCACACACATTTACACACTTGGCAGGGCCAGGATTAAAGCTCATCATGTTGTGAACACAGATTATCATCAGATGTGCCAGTCTTGCCCACCTGTGGTGGGAACTGGTAATGGGCAGCAGGTTTTCCCTGCACCTACATTGATAGCATGTTAACGATATTCCCTGGTGTCAGTGGCATCTGTCCATACAGGGCATGTTGTCAGGCATGGTATGTCTTTTGTGGTTCACATGTGATGGCACCACAGGAGTTGCAGGTGTCCATTAGGGAACATGGGCAGTGTGCACTGTCTGCATGTACATGCATATTGGACAGATGGACAGGGTGCCATGCCCTCTGTAGCCCACTGCTATCACTTCATAGTTACTATCAGTGGCCAATATGCAGTGTACTACCCATATATTGGCTGTTGCCTAGGCGTGTGTGTGTGTATGAGACATGGGTTGAGAGTGTGCTCTGGGTAATACTGGGGTTGCTAACTGTGATTGCCTGGCCTTGATGTCACATGTATGGGTATGGCTTTCCACCCCAGCCTCCCATATATTTCACATCTGTTATCTCTGTACAGTGTACCTTGCAATATATAGTAGGGCTACCATATTAGAAATATGCAAAATACACTCCACATTGGCCACAGGTGTCACACACTTACAACCACCTCCACACAGGATATGAGTTACAAACACACACACACCTGTCATGTCTAGGAGTAGAACCCCTACCTAACTAGTTTATTACATACAGCACTACGCAGTTATTGTATGTGCCATGGAGATTACCAGATTAATTCTTTCCCAAAGGTGTATATCATATTGGATGACATCAGCAGGATTGCCAAAGTAGGACATTCTAATTGTAGTGAGTGTGACTAGCCTAAAATGCATTGCTCCCTACATAGACAGTGACATGCACACAAAACATCCACAACCGACATGTGTGGGTATAGAACTCCTTACAGAGGTCTATATCACACTACAGCATGGAGCTGCTACAGAACCCATCATGGGGATTACTGGAGAACTCCTTCCCCAAAGGTGTATTTCACAATGAATGATATCAGCAGGATTGCCAAAGTAGGACATTCGAATTGTAGTGAGTGTGACTAGCCTAAAATGCATTGTTCCCTACACAGACAGCGACACACACACACACACACACACACACACACACACACACACACACACACACACACACACACACACACACACACACACACACACACACACACACACAAAACATCCACAACCAACATGTGTGGGTATAGAACCCCTAACAGAGATCTTTATCACACTACAGCATGGAGCTGTTAAAGGATGCACCATGGGGATTACTGCAGAACTTCTTCCCCAAAGGTGTATTTCACAATGAATGACATCAGCAGGATTACCAAAGTAGGTCATTCAAATTGAAGAGAGTGTGACTAGCCTAAAATGTATTGCTCCCTACACAGACAGTGACACACACACAAAGCATCCACAACCAACATGTGTGGGTATAGAATCCCCTACAGAGGTCTATATCACACTACAGCATGGAGCTGTTATAGGACACACCATGGGGATTGCTGGAGAACTTCTTCCCCAAAGATGTATTTCCCAATGAAAGACATCAGCAGGATTGACAAAGTTGAGTATATGAATTGTAGGGAGTGTGAGTACCCTAAAAAGCATTGCTTTCTACAGAGTCAGGCAGACACACACACACATACACACTTGCAATGTCTGGGATTACAACACCTACCTAACTACTTTATCACATTACAGCAGTATGCAGTTACAGGACGTGCTATGGAGATTACTGGGCTACAATCTTCCCAGAGGTGTATTTTTAGGTGGATGACATCAGCAACCTTACCAAAGTTGAGTATATGAATTGTAGGAGTGTGTGTACCCTAAAAAGCATTGCTATCTACACCGACAGAGTCAGGCACACACACACACACACACACACACACACACACACACACACACACACACACACACACACACACACACACACACACAGACACACACTTGTCATGTCTTGGATTAGAACACCTACCTAAGTACTTTATCACACTACAGCAGTACGCAGTTACAGGATATGCTACGGAGATTACTGGGCTAAAACCTTCCCAGAGATGTATTTCTAGGTGGATGACATCAGCAGCCTTGCCAACGTTGAGCATTTGAATTGTTGGTAGTGTGACTACCCTAAAACACATTGTTCTCTACACAGTTAGACAGGCACACAGACACACACTGTTGCCTAGTCTGGGATTAGAACTCCTACCTAACTAGTTTATCACACCACAGCAGTACACAGTTATGGGACACGCCATGGAGATTACTGGGCTACAACTCTCCCAAAGGAGTATTTCACATTAGATGACCTCAGCAGGCTTATCATAGTAGGGCTATGGGGAGGGCAGTGTTAGTGCATGGGCCATAACCCATTCATCTAGCGGTTGACACACCACATGCAGGCACACACAGGGTCATATTTGACAGGTACATGTATACAGCTGCTAGATGACTACTTTCTTGTACAGTCGTGTTGCACAGCTGGTACGTGCACCACATAGTCTGTCATGCTGACAGATACTGGTGGCTAGTACCTGCAATGAGTGACATCTGCACCTCATGTGCTTGGGGCCCTTTGGCTGTGTGCTGGGTGGGACAAGCCTGGATGGTTCCTTGTCACAGTCACCCTCTTCTACACATCTATGTCTGTCTACCTTTGGCTTATTATAGTGTGTTGTCCCTACATATATGCTGTATTCCTATCCACTGTGTGTGCAAGGCATGAGTGGTGCATACTGACGAGTGTCTGCACTAACAACTGCGACTGCCATATATGTCTGGTCCACTGGTGTTTGCAGACATGGCCTTCATGTAGGTAAGTGTGTGAGCATGCCTAGTATGACCTTTCAGTATGTTGTTGACTGACATTACCTTCATTTCTCTAAGTGTGTGAGCATGCCCAGTATGGCCATCTGTATTGCACTTGTGGATAGAGTCCAGGTAGTTTGTACTGCAGTGCTGACCTTTGTGTTGTACACTGACAAGTAACATGCTGTCTGCAGGGTATCCATCGATCATTTCGCATTGACTGTTACTACATTTCTGCATCGCGGGGGGGCACACCTGACTGTTTCTACATTTCTACACAGGATTGGGGGGGCACGCCTGACTGTTACTATATTTCTACATAGGATGAGGGGGCACACCTGACTAGTTCTACAGTTCTATACAGGATTGGGGGGTACACCTGACTGTTACTATATTTCTACTTAGGATGGGGGGGCACACCTGACACTTGTACACATTTGCTAGGACTGTATTGCTATGTCAGGTACTCCATTTCCGTCTGTAGTCTTACCTATTGTGCTGGCTAGAGGTATACCAGTGTATGACAGATCTTAACTTTTAATTACCTACATATTGGTTTCGGACATCCTACCCTACAGAACTGACATCCCACTGCCTGACCTGCAGTAGTCTGTCTGTGTAGGCCGGGGGGGAGGTTACTCATAGGCCTCATTCAGAGGCCATAGCACAGCCTTTGTTTGTGTTTTCTACACCTGTTCTACTGGCTGTGACTGTTGTTGGTTATGTGAACCCCCCCCGACTGGCATGTGTGAGTCACTTACCTTGTGGGTGTCCCAGTATTGAGGGTGGTGCTGCAGGGCTGCCTATGTCGGATGCACATGGTTAGGAACAGGTAGTGTAATGTTTGGCATCCCCTTTACTGTATGTAAGAGTTGGAGAGAGGTGTTATTCCCTGGGTCCCTCCTGTGTCAGTGTATGTACTATGTGTTGCCTCTTTGCCAAGGCCAGGGCATACTGGGCACACCTCCTTCTGCCTACTGGGGAAGGCTCAGGTTGTTCCTCCTCTGAGTCACTCTGTGCCTATGCATGCCTTGGCAATGGTGGGGGACTGTGTGGCCCTGCCCCGTGCTCTTCCTGCTGCATTTTGTTTCCACAGGATCATATTGTGTAGCATAGCACATGCAAGGATGATTTGGGTACATGCAGCTGGTGAGTACTGCAAGGCTCCACCGGATGTGTCCGGGCACTGGAACTGTGACTTGAGCATCCCAAACACACACTCTACTATAATTCTGGTCTGTGCGTGTGCCTCATTATGGAGTTCTTGTTCGGGTGTTTGTGCATTTCTGATGGGTGTCATCAGCCACAGCTCCAGTGCGTATCCAGCATCCCCCACTAGGTGACTGTCAGGGATGTCCCCATTGGCAAATCTCTGGTACAGCTGTGCCAGATGCCAGATGTGGGAATTGTGATAGCTTCCAGGGCAGTTAGCACACACATTCATTATTATGCCCTGGGCATCACACATGACCTGGCAGTTGATGGAGTTAATGTAGACCCTACCCCACTCACCGTGTGGTGCTTTGATGCATATGTGCGTGCAGTCTATAGCACCCACTACTCAGGGTATTCTGCTATTTGGTGAAACAGTTGCATATTGCTGGCCAACATCTCACGGGTTTTGGGGAAATATATGTGCTCACCGACATGTGCTGACATGGCATCCAGGAACTGGTAGAGTACCGTGGATGCTGATGCCTGTGAAATCCCCATCATATCCCCAGTTAGCCTTTGGAAGGTACCTGTAGCTAGTATTCTTAGGCCTACACATACCTTGGTATCCACTGGGATGGGTTCCTCTCTGTTAGTTCTGTGTGTCAGGCGTGGCCGGCACAGCTCAACAATTTGCTATAGGAGGTCCCTGTCCACCCTTTAGCACTCCACTATCTCCAGCTCATGTAGTCCCTGGTAGGTTACCCTGGGTCTGTACAGTCTTCTCCATCTCCTCACTGTGGGTTAGTCAACAGCATTCATATCCTCACCACCCTCAGCCTCTTTCACAAGTTGTATGATAGCTATTGCAGCCTCTATCATTTTATGGTGTGAGCGTTAAAAGTGGTGTAGAGTGTGGGAAAAAAACAGACGGGAAGGTGTTTGCTTAGTTTATAATGGTGTTCTGGGCTGGGCTGGTCTGCCTGTATAATTGGCTGATTCTGATACATTTCACCTGCCAGTTAAGCTAGTTCTCCTTGATTACCTTCCTACTGCTGTTTTTCCTTCCCATTGCCTTCCTGTTTATGCCCGTGTGTGCACTGCACAAACACAGTGGTCAAATGTACACACTGCTGCTATTTCCTGGTTTAACTTTTTTTTTTCTTCCTGTAAAACCCAGTGCGTGGCATGCACACCCGTTTAGGCTTTGTAAAGAGTGCTAGGCAGGTTTAGACACACCCCCTAGCTTAGCTGTGCTAAGCTCGGAGCACACCTGAGCCACAGGGCTCCAATCCACTTACAGTATGCCTGACGCACCCCCCCATGATGTCACCTAACTCCTAGGCTTGCACCAAGCTCTTCCTGCTCTTACACTGTTGGGACCTGACTCACATGCTGGGGAAAACTGGAATTCACTATCATTCCCCTCATTTGCATAGGATTGCCTCTTGATGCATAGTTACATGTCTCTCACTGAGCCTCCCCCCTTAGCAACCACTACTCACTGGCCATGTTGTCTTATGCTTGCCATTGACTTGCATAGCAGAATACTGATTTTAGTTAGAATGTTTAATTTAGGTTTATTTTGTTATTTTCCCTCCGATCTTGTTTGCGAACCACTGCCCTACGCTTAAACAGCCGAGATTGGCTAAAAAAAATGAAACGTTGATTTTTTTATATTTTGTTTGTTTGCAAAGCCAATAGCCTTATACTTGGCCATTGGCATGCTTCCCCAATGATATGCAGCCTTTATTTGGAGCTGACACAGCTCCATTTTGGATTTTGCAGAAATGTACTTGGTTACTAACCAAGTACATTTCTGCAGATTGCACTAGTCCTGCACAGATGGTCGCAAGCTTCCTGGATCACAACATCACCTCATTTGCATGGATTTCTCCTGAAAATGGGATGATTTGCATACAAGTGCTTAGTTTGTGCAGGATTAGTGCAGGAGCTCTCATGCATGCCCCTGTAGGCTGTTCTTGGATTGCACTGCAGACATATTGCCTGCTAGAGCTCCTACACTGATCCTGCATGCCGTGTAGGGCATAGTGAATCTGGGGGATTATCTTGTAACGTTAGATGTACAATCTTTATTCTCCATGATTCTGAATGAAACAGGTATCAAATAGGTTAGAAGATATTTATTTAAACATAGTGATCACAGTCAACATTTCATAGATTTAATTAGCTTATGTATAGAAATTGTGCTTGAGAACAATGTATTCATGTTTGATACTGACTATTACTTGCAAAAACATGGGGTAGGTATGGGAACATCATGTGCCAATAGCTACGCCAATATAGTTATGACCCTTTGGGAAGAATAGTCTATGTTCTTGGAAGATTTATTTAAATTTTATGTCCCGTTTTATAGAAGATTTGTAGATAATTTATTTTTAGTATGGACAGGTCGCCAGAATGAGTTATGATCCCTTATAGAGTACATACATAGTACTATGACATTTTTAAAGTTTACTGCTTTCTATTTATCCACTGAGATTAATTATCTAGATGTGAGCATTCATAGATCAGACGATGGAATGCCTGACATAGGAACATAGAGAAACACGCTCTTACATAAATATAGTATGCATCCCCCCTTCATTTTCAGAAACTTAACTAAGGGACAAGGTTTATGAGCCTCTAGGCTTAACGCATTTGAAGAATGCTTTAATTCAGAAATTTCTAACCTTAAGAGTAAACTTATTGCTAGAGGCTACAAGGAGTTAAAGGTTACGAATGAGTTCACACAGATTCCAACGATAAGACATGATGTAGGTCACCCATTGTACTCTGCTAGGATTGATAGCACATGGGATAGATCAACTATGATGATGGGCAATGAATTAAGACAGATGAAAGCAAATGTCCTTTTGTTTTATACTAGTGAAATAAAACGGGTGACTGATGTTATTAGGAAAAACTGAGAGGTTTTGACTGTAGATCCTGAACGTAAAGCTGTTGTAGGTGAGTTTCCTTTGTTTGTTTATAAAAATAAAAACTCTTTAAAAAGACTTTTATGTTATCCAAAAGTCTCCATGAGTCAAGAATGTATTATTGCTTATTATAAGACACAAAGCTGCTTGAATTGTAATTATTGCCATTATACAGATAACTCTGGTTTCTTTTTACATCTGAATACCAGTATTACGTTTACCTTTAAGGTAAATGCTGATTGTACCTCTTGTCACATGGTTTTCCTTGCTTCCTGCACCATCTATCAGTCATTTTATGTAGGGAAGATGGACCGTAAGCTTCAAAATTGCATTAGGAAACATTTGTATAATAATAACATACAATCCATTACTAGTGCCCTTTTTAAACATGTCATGAACAGCAATGAGCAACCTATATTTCAGTTTATGTTTATTGATAAAGTGGAACCAGGCATTAGATTAGGTGATATAAAGAATTTAACTGAAAGTAGAGAACTGAGATGGATAATTAAGTTAAGAGCAGATCAAGGTAGAGGGCTTAATGGGAAGGCATCTCTTAAATCACACTTAAGAATCACACTTTTAAATGTTGATTTTTACACATTCATTTTTGCATTTTGTGTTTTAATAATGTTTGTAATATGAATTGCGAGTGAGCGTGATTAGAGGAATTGATGTCAGTGTGTTCTTTTAATTGGTTGTTTTTAATTGATCTGTTTTTTATTAACTTGACTTTTAATCTGTAATTTTATGGTCTGATGACGCTGTTAGTGAAAGTGCTTACCTTGTCTTGCAATAAATTTGTTTTTCACAAGTAACAGAAGTTACATTTTTTTTTATGATTAATAGAAGTTGTTTGTCCCACTGGTTCATGTTTTGCTTTGTGGGCGCAATTATTTATTACAGAATCAAGAGATTTTGTTTGTTTCCCAATAATATTGTTTGTACTGATTTTTCTTTTTTTTTTTATTTAGTAATAAGTATTTTGATTATTGCTTTTTGAATTGAAGACCAGACATTGGTTAAAAATATTTATTGAAGATTCTAATTCTAATAAAGTTACTTTTGAGTTAGGAAGTGTTAATAATATATCATCTGGAAATAATATTATTTTGGAGGAGTATTAATTTTATATATATATATATATATATATATATATATATATATATATATATATATATATATATATATATATATATCTATGGGTCTAGGACACATGCTTGACTAGTATATGTCCGAATCACAAAACATCGAACACACATACATGAAAGCTCTTAACATCAAAAAGTGCTTCCGTGTATGTGTAGTTCAAAAAAAATCATCTATGTTTCTGCAGGGGGCTTCACCCCTGCACCCCCACACCCCCCTACTTTATTATTCTCACTCTGAGATCGCACTACAGTGGAGAAAAGGGAATTTTCCCTTACCTGCACTGTAGTCTGATCTACGAAACAGGCACACATACACAAAAGCACTTGTCGATGTGAAGCGCTTTCATGTATGTGTGTTCAATGTTTTGTGATTCAGACATATGCTAGCCGAGCATGAGTCTGGATCCTATATATATATATATATATATATATATATATATATATATATATATATATATATATATATATATATATATATATATATATATATATATATACATGTATCATTAATCTTTGAATTATTTTGGATTTCAATGGCAAAAATTTCAATAGCCAATGCTAATAGCCAATGGGAGACAGGGGGCATCCCTCTTTAGTGCCTCTTGATAAAAGAGTAGACTGTAATAGCTCCTAATTTAACATAAGCTAGATTATTATTATTATTATACATATTTTTAAAAGCAAGATTAAAAAAGAGGTAAAATCAGAAAAAAATAGAACTTAAATAAATAATTCAAATTTAGAGAGTCATAAACTTTTCTATGTCTAAACCAATTATCAAGGCTTCATTGTTTTCCTTATTCAGATATTCAATGAGGGTTAATATTCTTCTAATATTGTCATGAGTATGTCTATTATGTCTGAAGCCAGTTTGACCATCTTTGATTATGTAGGTTAATTGTACTTTTATTTTGTCAGTGAAAATAGACATGGAGGTCTTACAATCATTATTTAAAAGATAAATAGGTCTGTAAGGTTGGGTGGCATGATGCCAGGGTAATCCTATTGGCTAGGCTTGTAAAGGCCCCAGGGCCATTAGCCTAGTACACACCTATGAACCTATAAACCTATAAGAACTACATAATTGAGGATCTTTGCTCTCCTTTAGAATAGGTGTGACTAGCAAATATCTTCAAGATAGGGGTGCTCTTATCTTGTGAATGAATCTTCACCAAAGCTTTATGAAAAAAGGATATAATAGAGGAGGAAAAATATTATACATTTCTATAATTAAACCATCCATTCCTGGTGCTTTGTTTGATTTGAAAATTTTAATTTTCTCAATAACTTCTTTGTGTGAATTTTGAGATTGAAGAGTTATTTTTAATTCCTCTGAAATTTTCTTAATATTAGGGTAAACTAAACTTAAACTTGAGAGGTTGGTGTCCATATTAATACAGTTATTTTGGAGTGTATAATGGTATTTCAAGGCATCAAGAATATCTCTAGTCTCTGAAACCATCTTATTTTTATCTCCATGTAGTAAATTAACAATATTGTTAGACTTAGAATGCATCTTAGCTCTTATTGAAAGGCTGTGAATATGTTTGGGTGATAAAGAGTAGGAATCCATTTTCAATCTTTCTATCACCATATTTGATTTATGGGACAAGATTTCCAAATATTTCTTATTTGACTCTTCAATTTTCTTGTTATTATCAGTTTTATTTTTGGAAATATTGGATTTTGCTACTAAACAATGTGATTGGATCTCTTGCAATTCAAAATTCCATTATTTAAGTTTATTTTTATACCATGTAAGTGTCTTACCATAAATGTAAGCTTTTAATGCATTCCAAATCATAACAATGTCTACATCTTATGTAAAGTTTGTTTTTAGGAAAATTGCAGCTCCAAAATTAGCCATGGTTTGAATTCTTTGATTTTGGTTATATAAGCTAGTATTCTGAATGCAAAAGAGGAAAGTCTTTTACAGTCTGCTTGAAATTTGAGAATAAGTGAGTCATGATTAGACATAGGGCAAGGAAGTATGGAAAATTGTGAAATGTAGAATATAGATCATGGGGGAGTAAAATGGTGTCAATTCTTGTTTGGGTACCAAATCTGTGATCTTGATGAGTATAATGTAAAGATTTAGTGTCTTTCACCTTAAATGTATCAGTTAAATTAATAGAGTCAATTATTTTTTTAAGAATGTTTGCAGTAGCAGTAAGCTTTTGTATTCTTTTGTTAGAAGTTTCTGAATTGTCACGAATACAGTTAAAGTCTCCTCCTAATATTAGATTACCTTTATAAGTATTTGTAATGAAATCTAAATTTTTTGGCTATATTTATCCCCATACCAGGGAACCAATAAACATTGACTAGAGTCCAGATTTTATTATTAAACTTTAAGATAGCAATCCTGATCTTCATATTTATAAATTATTTGAGATTTAATAATATTTTCCTGCGATAATATCATAACCCCCTGGTCTTGGTTTTATACAAGAAATAAGCCAATGTTAAAAAATTACCAGTATTTCAAATGTCTTTTTCAGTAGTTTTAAAGTGAGTTTCTTGAGAAAAACTGTTTTTGCCTTATTGTTAATCAGATATCTCAGCAAGTTAGATCTTTTTTCCTGGATTATTTAACCCATTAGCATTTAAGGATAATACATTTAATTCCCTTTGCATTGTTAAAGGAAAGTTAAGCTTGGAATTAATTCTAATTGCTGAATTCCAGTCTCTCCTCTCCATAAATAATATGGACATATTTAACTTTTTAGTGAATGTAAATAACCAGAATGTATTAATTTTAACAGGATTAAAAATACTGATTCAGGCCTAAAGAAAAAGAAAACAAAATTTAACAATATAGATATGAAATTCAAACATCATGCATGGAATTATTGAAATTCCTAGTCTATCAGATAAACTGAGATCTGTTAGACTACCCTTCATAACTAAGATACTATGCCAAGGAGAACTATACAGAGTTTAAAATAAATATAGAAGACTATATGATTAAATAGGAATACTAACATATATACTGCTTAAACAATATTAGGAAATAAATTAATCAATTTATAAGTTAATGCAATCTGTTTTATGTGAGAGGACCATGTCCCTGTAAGTGATTAAAAAAACTTTAAACATCCATTAAAGAAAGTTTTATAAGTGGAAGTTTAATATTAGCATTTAATTATTTAACTATTTCTAGAAATTACAAATAAATTTGTCAGGAATAAATATTGATTCTGTAATGACTTAAGATATTTAAGAGAAAAATATACATTAGGTTAACACAGTTGCAATGCATCAGCTACCTTTGTCACCAAATTACTAACATGCAAGTATCAAAATTATATTTATATTAATGAACTAAAATATGCCAAACAATCAAATGAAGATACAAGATTAATGTGTTGTATAATTAATTTGTATATCTTAAAATGAAACTGAAGAAATAACACAAAAAAGTTCAGATCCAAAAAACTTCTTTCTAATGTCACATCACATCACATCTTTAAGTAGGTGAAGTTAGGATTTCTGTAGTACGTCCAAACACATCATGGTCTGGTGGCCAATAGCACTGACAATAACTGCCCGGCTCGAACAGGTGAACAGAAGTTTATTGTCAAGAACAAAACAACCAATATAAAATTCACTGAAATATATAATAAAAACCTCCAGGTTAAGCGCTTTCATCTTTTAAAACAGATTTCATCAGAACAATGTATTGTAATTCTCAATCGTTTAAAAACACTTTTAGGCGCCAAAAATTTTTAAAAAAACAGTACTTGTAATTTAAAGAGATAGTACTTGTTATTTCAAAAGTAATAACTAGTATTTAAAACTTCACATGCTACTTACAAAAATCTAACTCAAACAAACTAACAAAATATTGCCCTATAGACTATCATAGCCTCTATAAAATTGTATGTGTACTAAAGTATATATGTGCAGACAAAAAATGTACACCATAAAAATGACACAATAAAATTTACCACATCATCAATGCATACTAGCATATAAACATATAACACAACCAAATGTGAACACATAAATGAGAACACATAAATGTATGAATTAGTCACTGATGAGGTATCAAATGACAGTATGGCATTATGCCATAGCCAAAAATGGTTTGATACTAATATAATCATTGATACCTGGTAACCTAGTAGCGTCTGTAAAAATCTGCCATCTACTCTCCTTCATGGCTAAAAGGGCCTTCATATTACCTCCAAAGGTGGTATACCTACGTGATCAATGATAGCAAATTTAAAGTGGTGTGTGTCTCCACTTTTAAGTACATGTCGATATAAGGCATTATTTTTATCGTTGGCCCTAATACTGTACAAGTGATCGTATATGCATCGCTTGAACTGTCTCTCTGTTTTTCCTATATAAAATGCAGGGCATATCATACATGTTGCCAAATACACCACATATTTGGTGTTACAATTGCCTGCTCTGCACCTTATATAGGTCTTGTTGTAATTGTCTAATTTACAACCATCAGCCTCATTCACCGAGTGGCATTGCTTACATGCTCCACATTTTTTAGTTCCTGATTTTCTCTTGTTCTTGTCATGTTTATCGGTCATTGATTCTAATATTCTCTTGATATTAGATCCAGTTTTGTAAACAAAACAGGGATATTTGCCTAATGTCTTTGCTATTTCTTCATCAGCAGCTATCAAATTCCAATGTCCCTTAATGATGTTTCTGATGTACTGCACCACCGGCAAAAACATCAATACACAAACACGGTTACTATGTCCTAATTTCGATGTTGTACCATCGTTGTTTGTGATTATACTCATTGAATTACCAAGCAAGGGTAGGTATTTCTTTCCCCATTCTTTACTTACATAGTTAACTACATCGCACAATAGGGAACAGGGATATCCCCTATCGATGAACATAGACTTAATATAGTCCAATTCTTTATGCATGGTTTCAGAGGTCGATGACATGCGGGCTGCCCTAATGCACTGCCCCTTAAAAACGTTTTTGAAAACATACTGTGGATGATTACTACTAAATTCCAAGTAATCATTAGAAAAAGTATCCTTTCTATGAATTTGCGATGCGAACCCACCATCACAGTGACTAATATACATGTCTAAATATGCGATGCCACTATCGCTGATGTTATAAGTAAATTTAAAAAAATTGGTGGTGTGATTAATATAATCAATGAAATAACTGATTTTATCAATAGGGCCTTTCCATAACAAAAACAAATCATCCAAGAATCTCGTGTAATAAACAATATATTGATAGTATTCACAATTAAACAAAAATTCCGTTTCCCTTTCGAGCATAACTAAGTTAGCAAAAATGGGAGCACAAGATGCTCCCATGGCTACACCCCTAGTTTGCCTAAAAAATTCACTTTCAAAATGGATGTAGTTATGATCCAGCACTAATCCCATCATGTCAGTAATAAGACAAATTCGGTCCCAATCCATATCGGAATATTTCCTTAAACTATTACTAAAATATTCCAACCCGATGATTTTGGGAATACAGGAAAATAAATCAATGACATCGATGGTAATAAACACTAAGTCACTACTCCAAATGTTGGATGTGAGTTTCCAAGAAACATCTACGAGTCCTTGATGAGATGTGGTATTTTATTATACACAGGTTTGACCCATCTGTCGATGGCAACCCCTAAGGGGTATGTTTTGGACTTATTTCCCGACACAATAGGTCTAAAAGGGGGGGTGTCAAATTTTTATGTACTTTTGGGATACCTATAATCATAGCCATAGTGGGAAATTCCACTTTTAAAAATTCGTAAGTCGTGCTGGTAATTCTATGATCAATCAAATACTCCTCCAGTGCTAAGTCAATTCTTTTATAACCAATATTAATTTCATTAAGGGAGATAGCTTCATAATTTCCTGATTGGTATAGAATATTATATATTTCATTTATATAGTCCATACTATTAAATAACACAATTCCACCCCCCTTGTCGGGTTTCATAACGCTAATTTCATTGTTCCTCACAAGTTGATCTAAACATTTATGCTCACCCTCCGTTAAGTTGTCTTTAATATGTTGTTTAATATATTTATCAGTTTTGTACTCTTTATTAAACTTGTAAATGTCCTGACTAGTCATTCTTTCAAAACTAGCTACGACCGAATTTCCAGGTGGAATATAAGTACTTTTCTTCTTTAGTACATGATAGACAGCTGTATTACTGCCCTGATCAGACTGTTTAAATTGGATGGCTAAATTCAACCTCCTACAGTATAGTTTCAATTCTAAAATTGTATCAATTAAATTAAACCCCACAGTAGGTATAAATTTCATCCCCTTAGCAAACAACAAGGAAGTGTTGATAATATTATATAAACACATAAAGGGTTCAATGTGTTTAATTATACAAATGTGGACATTTCTGATGAATTTTTTATGTTGTTTGCTAAGGGGATGAAATTTATATGCACTGACCCTATACAAAGAATTAGAGGTAATGCAGAAAACTCAATCCATCACAAATGACAGCAGCAGCACTCCTAAAGCCTTTTATCACCCAAACAGTAATGAATTTTTTCACCTGAAGAGAAATGAACAAGTCTATTTGGGTGTCAGGAGATGATGCAACTTAACATAAAGTTGTAGAGAAGTTAAAAAAAATGTAACTCATGAAAGATAATGTACATTGCATATAATCTTCAAATATTTTGTAATGTTTAGCTAGTTTCAGTGCAAAAGAACATATTATGTCAAATGACTGATTCACTGATGCTGAGGACATACAGGAAAGCAGAAAGGGCATAAAGTGAGGAGAGTCAGAGGTATAAAGTATAGTTGTGGCACTTAGAAAGTCTTGTTAATTCACTGATTGTTTTTACTTTTAGTATCATTGTGTGTTTATAGTGTTGTTATCATTGTAAAACATACATTAGGTGAATATATAATATCACTTTCATAATATATTTATTCTTATTATTGAATATTCAGCGCAGACAATGGGCAGAATATTAGCTAAATGTTAATGCTTTGGCCTCAAAACTCTGTGGTCTGGAGTTCAGCCATAGCCTGTGGTTACTGCCCTTGGCATGAAATTTAAGCTTTTTTGTTTTGTTCCCAAACCCCAAAACAGGATATTCTAAGCAGTGTATTTAATATAGAGAAATATATTAGACATAACTTTTTGATCAGTAGCTTCTTTTCTACATTTACAAAAGATATGCTCAGATGAGCCATGAGTTCTCCTTAAGCCGTACTTAATTTTATATGCTCATTCATTGATCATAGTGGCCGTCCTGCTCATTATTTTGGTATTTGAACAATCCTCAACAGTTTCATGTTGATGAGATTACTAGATGAGAACTTCTTAATACATGAACAATGGTGTAGGTTTTGTATTTATATTTAAATTATTAAACAGCTGCTGTCGTGTCTGCATACCCCACTTCAGGAATAATTAGATACAGAATGCTCAAATTGTGATTCAGAATATAGGACTGTGTCTGCAAGACTACTGGTGGCAACTCAAAGTGACATATCCATAAACCTACTCGCAAACAATTATTTCCCAGTCATTCAACCTTTTTGAATTGTCTTGTGGGAAGGAAAACAACCATGAAATAAAATCCTACAACTTCCCCAATCATTGCAGAGCAAGGAGAGACAGCATCTCTATAGCTATAAGATATGAAATCTAATCATTGTAATAGCTCATGGAGAATCTCATGAAAGATAAGAAAGCATCACTTCTGTGTTCTATTACACTAATACTAATTGTTATTGAAGCGAGCTTTCTCAAAAAAAAAAAAAAAAAAAAAAAACAGCAAACTTAAGTGCAGTAGGAAAGAAAAAAAAGTTCAAACAACTTAGATGCTACAATTCACAATGACTGCAACTGCCAAATCCTGCCCCTTCAACAAACTCAATACCAAAATCCATCCAAAGTTCATCTCCACAACATACACATAATACACATCACTGAAATCAGACAATAAGACAATCTAGAAACAAAAACCATCAAGCAAACTGAAACATCTTCCACACACCATCCAGCAGGAAAGACATCAGACCCAAAGCACAAGCCGCAGCACGAAAGACCATCCAAACACAGCGTGACTATCACCATTCTGTATAACTGAAAATCTTTGCTAGCTTAGTGACTAAAGCTAAGAAAAATAAAGAGATTATTTGCAATCTATGCAGCAGGACATGGCCACTATTAGATGACAATGAAAAAGTTTTCCAGTTCATCACAAAAACATTGGAAAGGCACAAGAATTCTACATAAGTTAACACTCAACAAAAATCAATATTGAATGCCAGTAACAGCAATTCTTTTAAAAATAAAAAGAAAAAAATAATTAATTAAACAAAAGTCACTCTAAGTTGATGCTTTGAGAGATTTTGTGATATTCACAGTTGTAGGATTAATCTTTTGTTTCTTCTTCTTTAAGTCAGTCCAAGAATTCTTGTCTGAAGATGTTTTCACTGAGTAGGAAGACCAATCCATATCTTCTGTATTAGAGATAATGTTATTATTTCTAATGAAATAAACAGCTTCCTCTAGGTTGCTAAAAATTCTGTCTCATTATATAGGTGAATTTTAATTCTAGCTGGACAGATGATTTGTGTTTTGATGTTATTTTGTTTAAGAAATTTAACAAAGGGTCATCTTTTCTTTCTTAAGCAAATGACTTTGGAAGAATAGTCATTATCATATCTAAATGGATACTCTTTATATTTTAAAGGGGCTTTCCTTCATGCAGTTTTAAGTACAAGATCCTTATCTATAAGAGAAAGAAACTTTAATAGAATAGATCTTGGTGAAGATGTAGACGCTACCGATTTGCCTATGGCTTTGTGAACTCTTTCAGTAGATTAGGAAAATCCTTCCTGTAAGCCCAAAAACTCAGGAATCCATTAATTTGAAAAAGTAATTATGTCTTACTTTCTGCTTTCTCTGGTAGACCAAACATTCTGATATTACATCTTCTTTCATGATTCTCCAGGTCATCAATTTTATTAATGAGCCAAATGTTTTGCTGGAAGAGAAATTCAGTTTGAGATTCCTCCTCTTTCAATCTTCCATCCATGTCATTTAGTCAGTTTTCTATATCAGGTATTTTGGTTTGATGTTGCTGAAGTATTTCCTTAAAAACATCAGTTTGTTCAAGGCAATTTTCTGTGAGATTTTCCAGGTTTTCTTGAAATCCATTCATTTTTAAAGATAATTTTTGGAGGGTGGATATTGCCAACTGTAGATCTTTCCTCAAGGAAGTTTCAATAAGTAAATGCTTTGAGATGTTCATTTTTCTCAGTGTGGTAGTCTTGATAAATTTGACTGGAAAATTATAGCATTCTCCACTAAAGTTGGAAGAAATGAAAACTTGACTATTATTAATATATCTCATAGAAAATTATTGCATAAAAGTAAAGATTTATTGTGTTTGAGAATGATTCTACAGAGCTGTAAATATTAACTGTTTTAGTTGGCCATCTTAACTCTGCCCCATCATATAATAGTATTTCTTCAGTACTTCAGTGAGTACATTTATCAGCAGAGACATTAAATAAATTCATCCACTGTCCCTCATTGCTCTTTGTATTAGCCATAAAATATTACATCAAAATATTAGAGAAATTAAGCAATACTAGGAGATGAACCTATGCATAAATAAAAATGAAATATATTATTTGCAGATGGTATTATTTTTGTAGCTTATTCAGAAATATCTAGTTATACTTTTTTTGAAACTCGGGTATTTTCTAGGATCCTTTAGGAATACTGAACACTGTTTACAAAAGCTGCTTATCTCCTTTGGTCTTTCCTTTTATCTAAATGTTACAGTCACTAAACAATAAAGTAAAATTAATTAATTCACTGTAGTTTCACTATAGTGAAAAGTGAAGGTGATAGAAAAATTAGATTATGTGCATAATGTTAGTATTGTGAAGAAGTTTGTCAGGAGCTGGAAAGGGGATGCCATGATACTTCATATTCAACAAGCTGAAAACCTAAAAAAGTGCTATGGCTGAACGTTGCAGAGATCACAAGTGGTTCAAAAGTTGCAAGGATTGAATTGTGGAACCTCACTGGATTGTTGGCATTTTATATGAAGTGCTTGGTATGCCTCCTGAACCTGATTAACTTGTTTGAGGCAGTCACCAAAGCCGTGGATGAGGGTAAGGTGGTTCACACAGCCTATCTTGACCTCGCCAAGGCTTTTGACACCATCCCCCATTCTGGAATTATAGCTAAACTCACTAAACTAGGTATAAATCCCTACGTCACAAGATGGGTTGCCAACTGGCTCACTGACAGTACCCACACTGTACAAGTTGCAGACTCCAAATCTGACCTCAATGCAGTGACAAGTGGAGTATCACAGGGTTCCGTCCTGGGACCTCTCCTGTTTGGTATCTACTTCTCTGAAGTACAGGCTAACAGGCTAACACAGAAGGCCTCTGACTAACGAAGTTCGCAGATGACTGCAAACTAGGAGCCATAGTTAAGTCCCCAAATGATGTGGACACCCTACAGACGGGCCTCGCTGAGACAGATGCCTGGTGTCAGAGCCATGGCCTCAAGTTCAATGCCAAAAAGTGTAGTGTTATTTATATATATATATATATATATATATATATATATATATATATATATATATATATACACGTATGTATGTATATATATATATATATATATATATATATATATATTATATATATATATAATTGAACAAGTGCTATGAAAAATGGAGATAACAGAGGAGTTGCTGTTGCTATTCCCTGTTTCAAGATGCTTAAAAAAAGTATTCAAACTTTATTAGGCAAGAAACAGCTGCTTAGATTGCATTAGTTATTTTATTCCAGATGCTCCCAGCAATGAATGTCTGTTTTTTTTTCCCCTGAATTAACACTGCAGAGGGAAGAAAACAAAGTGATCTGGAGCCTAAATAAATTGCTAACTAAGGTAAGTACCAAATTATACTGAGAATAATTGCTCCTTAAAAAGAAACTAATAAGGAATTAGATGGTCAGTATTATACTATATCAGCAACTTTTAGCTGTCGTGGACTGCTTGTAATGTAGCTGATTTGTAGAATTCATTAGACAACTAGAGCTGTCATGGGAAACTGCTGGATAGAATCATTCTTTCTTTTAAGTATCTTGCCCTTAACTAGTTTTAGGTTTGTTTATTTAGATTGCTGCTGTCTTCTGTTTCATAAAAAGATTATCTTAGAGCTATCATATAGAAAGTCAATTCACTGTAATGGATAGATTGAAAGAATCAGAAAAGCAATTACTAAAGATAATATCATCTGTGCAGCTATGGCTGACAGTCAAATTTAGAAAAAATAATATGCAAACTTACTGAGAGTAATTTTATTTACTTTATATAAGAATTTAAGACTGTGAGGCATAATGCCGCATATTCAAACATACAGTAGGAAGGGTAGATAAATCAATATATGAATAACTTTGATAGCAATCATGGGTGATAATAACAACATGGTGGAGTGGCTACTGCAAGCAGACATGAGATTTTGTATCCTTCTTAGCCATTGAGATGTTTAAGTAAAAAAGGCAGAGTAGTCAAATCATATTAGGATCTTAGAGAATTGTAGCATACCTATCAACCTCATAGGTTCATAGGTTCATAGGTAGGTACTAGGCTATTGGCCCTAGGGCCTATATAAGCCTAGCCAAAAGGTACCCTTGCTTTCTCCACCCAAGAAAAATTTTTTTTGTGCCTCTGTCGAGCAGAGCCACAAAAGTGATCCCCAGGGTGAATATCCTATCTCCCATCCAATCATCAAGATTTTTTTTGAACAGTGCTAATGAGGAGCTTTGTTTGATATAGATAGGTAGTTTGTTCCAGAGTATGGGAAGTTCCTGGGAAAGGAATCTATTCCTCCAGCATGTTCTGTTTATTGTGGTGACAAGGTTTAGGTCCCTAGAGCATGTAGCTCAGATGGATTGAGATTTCTTTTAGTGGAGCATGTCCAAAAGCTCTGGGTTTGACATAGCTTTGTGTGTTAGGCAGAGATCGTCTCTGAGTAGGCGATATGCGATGGAGTAAAGCTGCAGATTTTTGAGATGGTCTGCGTAGGGCATGTGTTTGAGGCCGGTAATCCTCTTTGTGAGATATTTCTGCAGCCTTTCAAATTGTTGTAGATGTCTTGTGAGGTACATACCAAAAGGGGCATTGTACTCTATAATGGGTCTAATGAGTGACGAGTAGAGGGGAACAATGACCTCTTTTTTCCTGGATGAGAAACCTTTTGTGATGAGGTTTGCCATGTAGTAGAATTTCCTGACTACTGTGACAATGTGATTATCAAAGGAGAGACTACTGTCCACCTGTGTCCCAAGGTCGCTTATCACACTTTCAGTGTTAGGTAGACTACAGCCTATGTGGTAGTTCATGGGTACAGAGTTTTTACCAAAAGGGATGACAATGCACTTTTTGGCATTGAGCTTGAGGCCATGGCTTTGACACCAGGCATCTGTCTCAGAGGCGAGGCCCTTTTATAGGATGTCCACATCTTTTGGAGTTTTGATTATGGCTCCTAGTTTGCAGTCATCTGCGAACTTCATTAGCCAAAGACCTTTTGTGTTAGCCTATACTTCAGAGAAGTAGATACCAAACAGGAGAGGACCCAGGACTGAATCCTGTGGTACTCCACTTGTCACTGGTCTGAAGTCGGATTTGGAGTCTGCTACTTTCACAGTGTGGGTTCAGTCAGTGAGCCAGTTGGCAACCCATCTTGTGACATAGGGATGTATACCTAGTTTAGTGAGTTTATCTATAATTCCAGTGTGAGGGATGGTGTCAAGAGCCTTGGCGAGATCTAGATAGGCTGTGTGAACCACCTTACCCTCATCTACGGCTTTGGTGACCGCTTCAAAGAAGTCTATCAGGTTTAGGAGACATGATCTGCCTTTTACAAACCCGAACTTGGTGGGGTCCAGAGTTTGGAGATTACCAATGTTATTGTTTATAACTTCCATGATGATACATTCCATTGCCTTGCAGACCAAGCTCATCAGGCTAATGGGGGGGGGGTAGTTTCCAGGGTCCGTGGTGGCTCCCCCTTTGTGGAGTGGGATAACCGTCACTGTGCACCATTTAGTGGGCACATAGCCTGAGGTGAGGCTATGATTGAACATGGTACTTGGGGTTCCAGTTCATTCTGTAGTTCATGTAGAACGCAACCTGGGATGTTGTCAGGTCCCATGGATGCTGTGTTCTTGGCTTTGGTGAGTGTGTTTTTTACCTGTGCAGCCGTGATTACAGGAATTTTGCATTCTTCCAGTATAGAGATGGACCCTTTAGGGGATGAGAGGGTGGGTAAAGTTAGCACTGAACCTATCTGCCAGGATGTTGGCAATATCAGTTGGTTCTGTATATTTAGTGCCATTGTGTTGTAACTCAGAGCAGATCTGAGTGTTGCCATTGAGATTCTTGACATAGCTATAGAATGCTTTGTGATTGTCTTTAGAGTCAATGGCAATTTTGTTTTTGTAACTAGCTTTGGAGGATTTTATGAGGGAATCTCAGCTTCTTACTGAGGCTAACCAGGGAGTTCCTCCAATCATGGGATTTTACTCTTTTTTGCAACAGTTTCTTTCTTCTGTTGTAGAGTTTGTTTATGGCAGGGGACCACCAGATTGGCTTCCTTTTTTTGGAGGATAGCATCTTGGTTCTGTTAGGGATTGCATGATCCATGCACTCGTGTAAGTGCTTATAAAGTGCATTTGTGTAGGATTCAGTAGTCATACCTCTATTGTCCATCAGCATGGGTGTCATAAAGTTTGCCACTTCTGTCTTAAGAAGCGTGAAGTTGGCTTTGGAGAAATTTTTTACAGTGGTTTCCCTAATGGGGGTGGGGGTGGGGGTGGGATGTGGATGTCTAGGGTGATTAGCTTGTGGTCGGATCTGACCAATGAGGAATTGACATCTGGTGTGGAGCACTGGTTGCCCATGTTGGTAATAACCAGGTCTATTGCTGCCCCTGGTGGGGGTGTAGATAAGTTGATCCAAGGCATTGGAATTTATAAATTCCAGAAAACGTTGAGCACAAGAATTGGTACATGAGTAGTTTTCCCATTTAATGGTGGGGTAGTTGAAATCGCCCATTATTAGGGTGTTAGGTTGTACCCTAATATTTTCCAGTGTATCAAGAAATGAGGAGTAGGAATCCTGGGGCATGGTGGGGGATCTGTAGCAAGCAACAATTTGGATTGTGGTCTTGCCCAGAGTTAGTTGTACTTGGATAACCTCAGATGCATTATGCTGAGCAACTAGCCTGGAGGTGTGGATATCCTTAATGAGTATGGACATGCCTCCGCCTTTAGTGTTTCATTCCAGGTTAGGTGGCCAAAAGGTGTGGTATGAATTATAGCCTGGTAATGCAGGGGCACTTTCTGGAGCCTTGAACCAGGTCTCTGTCACTGCACAGATGTTGATGTTCTCCATTTTAAGGAGTGCCTCAAATGATTGCATTTTAGGTTTAGACTTCTAGCATTGAGTAGCAATACCCTCAGATTTTGCTTGCTTGTACCTGTTATGGTGGTGAATTTGTCATTTGAACCTTGCCTAAAAAAGGCACTATAGGAGTGGCTAGAGCCTTAGCCAGTATCTTGAATCCCAGGATTGACAGGTGCAGGCCATCTCTAGCAAAGCATCATGGTTTGTCGATCATGTCATCCCAGACAGACAGATACTGGATCCCCTTAGAATGACACCAGAAGCTTAGCCAATTGTTGAAGTCAATCATTTTGTCCTTGTACTGTGGTATCATTCTGGGTGATAGCAGGATGCTACTCAGGGCTAGGGTCATACCTGCCTGGCCTACAAGATTGGACAGCTCCTCCATGTCCCTTTTCATGTAGTCTAGGGAGGTAGGTCTCAGGTCATTCACACCAACATGGACAATGACTGAGTCATATTTGTACTTGTTGTGGAATGACTTGAGTGCATGCATTATGTGGCAGATCCTGGCACCCGGCAGGCAGCTATCAGTAACTTTCTCCTTGTTTAGCCTGGTGAGTGGAACATCAGTGTGCCTGACTATAGAGTCACCTATGACTACAGTGTTGGGTACGTTGTTATGCCTTATGGGCTGTGGTTGAGTGGCACACTGAGTTTGTGGGCTATGTGTCATTTGTTTTGCGTTGGGGGGTGGAGGTTGCTTGTGTTTCTGCTTTGGAGGTCCCTGTTGCTTGGGCAGGTTTTTACTGAGAACCTCTGTGAATGTAGGTGTGTGTTTTCTGTTTCTATGTGTGTGTTTTGGTGGTGTAGGTTTTGAGGGACTATGTGATGAGTGTGGTGTGGTGCAAGTGCTTTAACTTCTCCTCTTAACTGTCTAGTCCAGTCTTGGGTGAAGAGAGCTTTGCTTCCAGTTTGGCTATATCAGTGCATCTCTCACAGGTTGTAGTGTTGGGTGGTAGGAGGAGAGGGTTGTCTTTGTACATGAGGCAATTGCTGCATTACCCCAAGATGCCCAGATTCATCAGGTAGACAGGAGAAATCACCAGGAGCTGACCCTTAGACATGCCTGGATAGGTGCTTACTTCTTAAGTACTAGAAACTGTTTTCCTCTAGACAAGTGAGGAAAGTTGAGTGCTGTAGTAATGTGTAACTTATTTAGTGTTTACAATGAGTTCTGAACAAGTGCTGAGCATAAAGAAACAGACTTGCATGCTGAAACTAAACAACTGGCTAGTTCTGAGAAACAAAATTAAGCTAGAAGACTTCCCTCCAGCACAGAAAGGCTTGGAGGCTCAGAAGCCCACAAACAGTCCAGGACACAGCAAATCTGTCTTCAGACTAGACTATCCACAGGAAAGGCAGGAAACAAGCTTAGAATTTTTTTTCTTTTAAGTGGAAAGAGAAAGGAGGAGCAGAAACTAAGTGGATTGGCCTTCTCAAATGTTCTCCCTGTATTAGGTAGAATGAGGTAATAACACTAGACTGGGAGGTGTGTCCAGATCAAATTTACAGTAGGGACAGACAACTGCAAAGCCACCAACTATAAGTGTACAAATAGGAAGGGAGGGTGGGAAACAAACTGCTGAGATGTTTCTCACAGCAGAAATGCAGTAGTGAGCTTTTAAATGAACGTTTAAACAGATAAAGGAGCCTCTAGAGAAAGCTTTTAACTGCAAACAAGTTATATGACACTCTCCTTGGCAGGAGATCAGAATCCAAGTACCTTGGACTGGATACTTACTAATATTCCTCATCAAACTTACAAAGCAGGAACCCTCCCAGATGACCTAAGTGACCATTCACTAACTTATATTAACAGACATAAAACCAATCTAACTTTCCCTAACACTTTCAGAACAGTACTCACCAAAAAGCAATTGAACCCAGAACTTTTCCAAACAGAACTCAAACAATGTAATTGGTCACCATTAAAATCTCTCCCACTCAATGAAGCAGTAGAATACTTTAATTCCACATTCTTAGCCATCCTGGACCACCACGCCCCAAAACGCTCTGTTAGAAATAAAGCTAAACCGGCCCCTTGGCTCTCTAATAATACTAGGCAAAAAATCCTTCTCAGAAGCAAATCCTGGGCAAAATGGCTTATTACTAAGGATCCTACAGATCACCAAATCTTTAGAAAACATAGAAATAATACAAAAAAGCCATCGTGTTAGACAAAAAGAACTTTTACCTCAAATTACAGCAAACCTACCACAAGGAACCACAAAAGTTTTGGACTAGCATTAACAAACTTTTATACCCAGGTCAATCTATCACTCCCAACCCACTAGGCTCTAACCCTGAGAATCCCACACATACTGCTAATGCCTTCAATTCTTTCTTCACAGACGCCATCCACACTCTTGCTAGCCATCGATCTCCTGATACCTCAAATCTGCCTACTTCTACTACAAACCCACCCCCATCATTTCATTTACAACCAGAGTCTACTTCCTTTATTTGCTCCCTTCTCCAAAAATTAAAACCTACCACCCCCTCAGCTGATCAACTCCCGGCAGAATTCCTGCAAAAAGGAGCTAAAGCCATTGCCTGTTCCATTTCCATTCTCATCAATAGAACCATAAGTGAAGGAACTCTCCCATCTATCTGGAAAATTTCTCATATCATCCCACTACATAAAGGGGGGAATTCCAATGACTTCTCTAACTTTCGTCCTATATCTCTGCTATCTCCTCTTGCAAAAATAATGGAAAAGTGCATCCATAAGCAACTACTTAACCACCTTCTCCATAACAACTTACTTGCCAACTGTCAACATGGATTCAGACCTTTCCACAGTACCACCACTGCCCTGCTATCCTTCACAGACTGTATCAACAAAAACTGTAACAAAAATATTATTTCCTCTGCAGCATTCATTGATTTATCTAAAGCTTTTAACATGGTTAATCACCATCTCCTTCTACACATACTGAAATCCCTTTCACTTGATCCTCTAGCCATGAATTGGTTCAGATCTTACCTAGAAAACCGACAGCAGGCTGTACTCTGGCAAAATAAACTATCTAATCACCTTCCTATTTCCCTTGGTGTTCCAGAGGGCTCCATATTAGGCCCACTCCTATTTTCCATTTATATCAATGACCTTTAATCAGCAATTCCACACACCACCTGCATTCAGTATGCAGATGACTCTACTATAATCTGTTCATCCACTTTTCAAAGTGAACTTCAGTCTCTTACCCAAAAACCTTTCAATACCGTAGAACAATGGTTCTCAAACTGCTGCCTCCTCCTAAACCCCCAAAAAACTAAACTGTTACTCTACACACCAACCCGAAAGTCCATCCCTATACATTTTACACTCACATCTAATTATGGTACTCTTATTTCTCCTGACCTAACCACTAAACTCTTAGAATGACAATAGACAACAACCTCAACTTTGATACTCATATAAACAGTACAATAAAATCAGTTAACAAAAAACTGGGATCCCTTTACAGAATCAAACCCTTTCTTACACCAGTAGCTAGGACCACTATAGCCAGAACTCACTTAATATCCACTCTACTCTATGCTTCACCTATATACACTAATCTTTCTAAAAACAATCTCAACAAACTGGCAACATCCTATAATAATATTGCTAGATTTGCTACAGGCTCTCCTTTCAGAACTCATCACTGTCTGAATCTAAAACAACTTGACTGGCTAGAATTTCTTAACCAGCTTCAATTTCACCAGCTTGCTATAGCCCACAAGACCCTGTATCAACCGAGCAACACTCCAATACTCTCTAGCCTCATTACACCTTACAATAATCTTAAGAACTTACGCTCCTCAAACAAACTGCTGATCAATACTTCCAGATCCAACAACTCAGCAGGTGACTCCCTGTTTTCTAACACTGTTGGAAAACTATGGAATCTACTACCCACTGAACTCACAACTCAGACTTCTCTCTCACTTTTTAAAAGGAATCTAAAACTATTTCTCAATATACACTGGCTATGCTCCTGTACTAACCCTGACTAACTTTTTTCCTTTACACTAATTATCACTCTACATCTTTATAATCTTACCCTTAAAGAATAAATATACCATGTTATTGTAAATAAAATTTATGTATATATGTATATTGTACCCGCTCTTGTATATTACCCTTTGCTGCTTACTGCTCATCTTATGCTCACTATGAGTATTGTATTTTGTACTTTTTAAAAACTAATGTTTTTATGTAACAATAACTGTTTTTTTTTAGTTTGATCTGTTATGACTTTTATATTAATTTTGTATGTTTCCTGGAGCTTTTCTCCCCGGGCCTGTACTGAAAATGGACATGTATCCAGCTAGACTAGCTCGGTCAACAAATGTAAAATAATAATAAAATAAACAACCCAAACAGATGCTTAATAAAAGTGGACACTTTCTAGTTAATACTTCACACACAGTGAAACTAGCTAGAAAAGTATGCAGTAGACAAAGTGCTATAAATAACTCGAAAAAATAAGCAAAAAAACAGGATACTTAATGTTATATATTATAGATCTGAATGTGCTCAGTGTTCTTCCTTCGATTAGCTCAGTGTAAAATGGCAGAAATGCTCACAAACTTAACTTCTTAGGTAACAGAAAGTTGAAACCTGAGACAACTTTAAAAAAAAGCTCAAAAGAACCAATGAGGTGCTTACTCTAAACTGTAGTCCAGGTAACCCCAGTCAGCCAATGACCATAAACAATCCCCTCTCACTGAAATATCTAATGGCTTTGGTTAAACCAAGATGTCCTCGAACATGTGCTCAGACACACAGCCTCCACAAACACTAGGCCCAAACACAAGCCTAAATATGGACAATGCTACAAATATCCACACTACTTAGGTAGAAACAAACTGCAGAAATGTTTCTCACAGCAGAAAAGCAGCAGTGAGCCTTTAGATTAAAGTTTTAAACAGATAAAGGAGCCTCTGGAGAAAGCTTTTCACTGCAAACAAGTTATATGACACTCTCCTTGGCAGGAGATCAGAATCAAACAACCCAAACAGATGCTTAATAAAAGTGGACAATTTCCAGTTAATACCTCACACACAGTGAAACTAGCTAGAAAAGTATGCAGTAGACAAACTGCTATAAATAACTCGAAAAAATAAGCAAAAAAACAGGATACTTAATGTTATATATTACAGATCTGAGTTTGCTCAGTGTCCTTCCTTCGATTAGCTCAATGTGAAATGGCAGAAACACTCACAACTTAACTTCTTAGGTAACAGAAAGTTGAAACCTGAGACAACTTTTAAGAACAAAAGCTCAAAAGAACCAATGAGGTGCTTAGTCTAAGCTGTAGTCCAGGTGACCTCAGTCAGCCAATGACCTTAAACAATTCTCTCTCACTGAAATGCCTGATGGCTTTGGCTAAACCAAGATGTCCCTGAATATGTGCTCAGACACACAGCCTCCACAAACACTAGACCCAAATACAAGTCTGAATATGGATAATGCTACACATATCCACACTACTTAAACAAATTGCAGAAATGTTTTTCACAGCAGAAAAGCAGCAGTGAGCCTTTAAATGAAAGTTTTAAACAGCTAAAGGAGCCTCTAGAGAAAGCGTTTAACTGCAACAAGTTATCAGAAACAAACAACCCAACAGATGCTTAATAAAAGTGGACAATTTCCAGTTAATACCGCACACACATTGAAACTAGCTAGAAAAATATACAGTACACAAAGTGCTATAAATAACAAAGAAATAAGGAACAAAATAAGCAAAAAACAGGATACTTAATGTTATATATTATACATCCAAGTTTGCTCAGTGTCCTTCCTTCGATTAGCTCAGTGTGAAACATATTACAAGAAATCTGGACAAAACAAAAAATTATGGTGGGGGAGGCTCAAAATCAGGGGCAGATTTTAAATGTTGCTCTTATAAACTTAGAAAGTTGCCATAAGAACAGGTTTTGCATTTGTATGTATTTTCTGAAGGATATAAATTCTGAATCTCACATGTGTATTTACTGACATGAGTCACTGATGATTTACCAGAAATCCATACACTTTATGAGTAACAACCAAAAATATAAGCAAAAATCTGGACACTTTGTGAAATTCTGGGCAGTTGAGAGGTATGGATGGTGGAGAAATGTACTATTACAGCTGTATCTTTCCAAATTACTATGAATCTGTAGTACCAATCCATTTGTCTATTAGACACCAAGAGTAGAGTCAGAAAAATGCTAGCATCCTTCACAGTGCAGTGGAAAGTATTAGTGCCTTGTGCAGACCTCCATTTCTAAAATATAATGCTAAAGGGGATAGTGGCATTCTTTGCCTGCACAGTGGCAAGAAGTGAACACTTAGTATTGGTGAAGTGTACATGTGAAAAGGGGATTAGGAACATGAATTTCAATATTTTAATATGGCCAAGTGATCTGACTGGAAAGCAAAAAGGACAACATTGGAGAGTTTTGTGGAGCTAAGAAATTAGCCATAGTTAAACAATTTGCCTAATGTGATATTCAGGGGTGTTCCTGTTCATGGCATCATTGAACTTATGATTCTGAGGTATTCTACAGCAGAACATTGAATGTTTTATTGAATTATTTAAGCAAATCTCAGTTTGTTTTCAGAGGGAGCATGGGGTTCACTTGAAGAGAAGCCTGCTTATTCTTGCAAGTGGTCGCCATTAGTCTTTAAAATTAGCCAATAACTTACATTATATGTTTAGATACTTAGGCAGCAAGTATTTACATTTTCTGAGGTTATCAGAATGAATTTGGAAGAGCCAGGCTTCTTTTACACTCTCATTTATACTAGTTAGTAAAGAAACTTCAGGAATGAAAACTTCGTAATGACAGTACTGGAGAGGGGGACTAAACATAAAACACCCAGTAATGGGTAACAAAAAGAGCAAAGGCTGTATCAAAATAGCATGCAATGACAACTGAAACATTACATTCTAATGGTCTAGTTATACAAATCTATCCATCTATCTATCTATCTATCTATCTATCTATCTATCTATCTATCTATCTATCTATCTATCTGTATCTATTGATCTATCTATGTATCTAGCTACCCATCTCTCTATCTCTCTATCTGTCTATCTTTCTTCCATTTCATTACTTGGCCATCCAGGTCAGAGTTGCTGTACATTATCCATGTAGGCAATGCCTGTAAGGTAATAAGTAAGCACATGACAAGACACTGCTCTATACCTCTCAGCTGTCTCTATTTTTTTAAAGATGTTACTAAGTTTGTCTCACTTTTAGCTGTCTCTAATTTGTAAGGAAAACCCTAATTGTCTCTCAAAATTTTGTTCTATGTCTCCTAAAATTGGATATATTTTATGTCCTAATTTAAGAGTATTGGTATTTAAAAGGTATCCCTAAATGTGCCATATACCTAATCATTTTTGCCTTGTCCCTAATTCTGGAGGTAAAAGGTTAATAGCTCTGTATTGATATTGCAACACACACACACACACACACACACACACACACACACACACACACACACACACACACACACACACACACACACACACACACACACACACATGCTATATTCATGAACTTACATCAGTCCACCTGATATACGCCTTCTGAATATGGAAGGATCTAGCAAAAAAAAAAAATCCGAAGCAGTATCTGCCCAAGCAGTAGTCAAACCCATGTACCAAGAATCAATGTGCTCTAAATAAGCAATGTTAAGTACTGACACACTGATCTGACTCTGTTGCTCTATGTCTATGTCTATGTCTGTCTGTCTATCAGTTGATATATATATATATATATATATATATATATATATATATATATATATATATATATATATATACCTTTCTGCTGGAGTAGGAAGAGTCTTGATCTGACTCTCTTGCTATATGTCTGTCTGTGTCTGTCTATCTATCAATATACTGCATCTATATACCTTTCTACTGGTGTAGGAAGAGTCTTAAAGGTGAAGACAACAAGATGAGAAAGATGATAATAAGATGTATTTTATATCATACAGTGGATTAGCTGTTTTAGAATTCTTTAAAGTTTTGTCAGATGTCTTTCCTGCACTGATTCTATTTTCTGCCTTCTAACGATGGTGATCATATGATTAAGATTAAACATTGTCCATGGACTTAACTCAGTTATCCTCCATACAATACTTTGTCTACAGATCTGTATGCTGTATATATTTGCAATGATCCATGTTGGACTCTATGTAAAAAAAGAAGAATTTAAAAGCTTGTACAGCACAACTCAGGTTTATACCATAGTAAGTACATTTATTTGTGTTTAATGCTTCTGTTTTTATCTAAAGGTGTGAACTATGCCAGATTTTGATTGCAAGATGCAGGTGGTTGTGTTGAGTAATTAAGTTGGTAACCATATGTAATAATGTAAAAAAAAGTGTAAAACTGGTGAACCATATCAAATAAAAACCACCACATGACCACTCAACAATCAGATGAATTTTAGCAATTTTCTCTGTTTTATTATTGGACTTCTTTAATATAAACTTGAACTCACAATCATGTAATATATGTATATATATATATATATATATATGTATGTATATATATATATATATATATATATATATATATATATATATATATATATATATATATGAAACATTAATCTTGATGTCAGTACTGTAGATCAGAGAGTGTGATGTACCTTTAAGAAGCATTCCAGTCAGTGGGCGCATGCATCTAAGTACTGAGCATGTGCAAGCAAGAGTGCCATTTTGAGTGAGCAGCCAGAGTGAGACCATGCATGTATGTAGTCAGTCAGTTAATTAGATAGTTAATTTAAGTGCAATGTTAATGTCATCCATCCTGATGTATTGGTATACAATAAACTACTTAAATGAGCACCCAAGCCTCAACATTTTCTTAATGTACACAAGAGGAGTCACATGGTGGCAGAATTGGATCCAGTATCACAGCCATGAGGCAACCAGTTAGAAGTGGAGGAATATATAGGAGTCGATCATCCCTAGTGCTCAAACAACATGCAAAACAGGTCAGAAATAAATCACAGGTGCTAAAACTCACTTAAATGATATCTTTCACTACAGATATAAAATGAAAAATTCAGAACACTCAAAATGAATTTTTTATTAAATGAAATGTCAGAAACTGCAACATATTGATAAAATTATTCAAAATAATTATGAAAATATTTGAAACAACATCTGAATCGCATAAAATGTACAAAAAAGGGAAAACAACCATATATTTTTTTGCTAAGTACTACTTTTTCAGATTAACTAAAGCTGTTTAAAGTATCCGGTGTGCAACATGTTTGCCAGTATGTGCAGTATTACAGTGCAGTTATTTTGCAAAGTACAATTATTTCAAAGAATATTTCACAAAGTGCAGTCTTTCAAAGAGCTTATTGTGTATTTGACTGTTATTACAAGTACGAGGTGTGTGTGCGCATGTTCATACATAATTACAAGAGCCAAGACTGCATTGTGTTTTACTATGATCTGTGAGCATGGCAGAAGGTTTTTGCAGACCTGCACCGCTTGTGCTTGATAACCATATTGCAGAAAATTGGTGAGTATTTGAGCAGGAATATGGTATTTATATACAGACTGTTTTTTTCTTACAAAAGATGCATGCACAAAAACATTTATTTTGCTTAATTTAGCTGGTGCAGAGGCCATTGAAGGAGAGAGTTAATTTGTGTATGCACCTCCTGTGTTTGCAGGGGAGGGGGAAGACCGCCACATTGTGGTACTGGCTGAAATGCGGGAAGAACCTGAGTGCTTAAAATGTAAATTTAGAGAAATGTGTAACCCCCAAATGAATATTGCAATGGAATGACACTTATTTTACACAAGAGATCAAGAGCCTGGTGAAAGTTTTGCAGCATATATAACTGATTTGAGAAATAAGGCTAAAACATGGAGATTTTGTGATTTGAGAGATGAGTTGATAAAGGACAGGCTTATGTGTGGTATTAACAATGACACAGTGAGAAATTTTGCTTCAAGACAGTGACTTGATGTTAAATACGGCCATTGAGATTTGTCAGATATATGAACTTACAGAAAGGGACACAAGTATGCTTACAACTGAGAACAGCTCTGGAAGGCACAGTGACAAAGCTCATGTAGATAGTATGCAGCATAAGTTTAAAAGATAAAGGCCAAAGGGTGGAGTTGCCACAGCCCCAACTTCAGTAAAACTCAAAGCTCTTTCAGTAAGGCTTAATGTACATACAGCAAAGCACAGGGGTGACTCAGCAGAGGCCATAGCAAACCTCATAGTCATCTGTCAGAATTGTGGTGGTAATCATGAGGCCAAACGACAAAAGTGCTTAGTTTTTGGCCAGCAGTGTCATTCTTGCAATAAGTAGAATCATTTCAAAAGATATTGCAAATCAAATAAGGCACATTCTCTTATTTAAAGAGAGCATTCCAAGAGGCAAGTTGATCAATTAGAAAGCTGCAACCCTACTTTTTATGTTGATAGTGTGTCTGTGCTTGGTGAAACAGTCAATGCAGTAGATTTGTGGGCAAAGAACAAAATCTTTTGTACTGTTTGGATTAGTCTTGTACTGCTCAAAGTAGATACTGGCTCAAAGTGCAATGTTATGTCAGCAGAAATGTTTGCTAGAGTAAGAGCTACAGTGCAACTTGATTTGACAAAGTGTGCGGGAGCTTGTTGCTTATGGTGGTAAAGAGATTCAAACTGCAGGCTCAGTAGTGCTTTCATGTTACTCTGCTGGGAACACCTATGACTTGTAGTTTTATGTAGTCAAGAGACATGTGCAGTCATTATTAGGCCTCAGAGGCAGTTTGAAAATGGTACTTTCATTTAATAAAGAATTCCACCATGTAAGCCTGAATGACAACAGCTCAGATTTCACCCAAACTATTTTTTCTGAGTATGCTGTTATTTTGGCAAACAAACTAGGCAAACTACCAGTTGTTTACTCTATGAAGTTAGACCCAGAGGTCAGCCCAATTGTTAGACCAGCATGGAAAGTTCCAGTAGCTATGCCGAACCGAGTCAAAGCTGAGCTAGACAGAATGGTGCAGCTAGGAGTAATTTGACCACTAGAAGAGACTCCTGAATTGGTATCCTCCATGGCAGTAGCTCATAAGAAAAGCTCAGATGATATCAGAATATGTATTGATCCAAGAGATCTAAACACAGCATTAAAAAGGCCTCAACATCCAATGCACACAGTCAAAGTGGCTGCTACCCTCATGCTAAATGCCACTGTTTTTTCTGTCTTAGATGCAAAGAGCTCATTTTGGTACATTTTGCTTGACTGAAAATCTTTATTGTGCATCATATTTTGTATGCCATTTGGAAGATACAGATTTCTGAGAATGACATTTGGAATAAATTCTGCCAGTCAAGTTTTTCGGCGTGCAATAGAGGAAAATGTTTTGGGCTATCCATGTGCTATTAAAATAGACAATATTCTAGTAGGAGGCAATGGTGAAGTCGAACATGACAGAAACCTTAAGAAAGTTCTGGAAACAGCACATGAAGTGAATCTTAAGCTGAATCCTCAGAAACGCAAATTCATGCCATGAGAAGTTACTTATGTTGGTCACTTGTTTACCAGTTCAGGCTTACAACTAGATCCTTCCAAACAAACAACAATTCTTGAGATGCCAGCTCCAGGCAATTTTCAAGCACTCCAATGTTTTCTTGACATGGTTAACCATCTAGGCAAGTTCATTCCAGATTTAAGCCAACTTTCAGCACCGCTAAGAGAGCTGACACACAGAGATGGAATTTGGCCATGGTCAGAACAACACCAAAGAGTATTTGATGTCCTGAAACAGAAAATTGCTAGTCCACCAACTCTCAGCTACTATGATGATCACAAACCAGTTAGTTTTTCCTGTGCTGTGTCTAAGTTTGGTCTAGTTGAAGTCATTCTTCAAGAGGGTAAGCCAGTAGCTTATGCTTCAATAACTCTTACCCAGACTGAGATGCAAGATTGAGAAAGCTCTTTTGGTAATTGTGTTTGCATGTTCAAAGTTTCATGATTATATTTATGGTTGACCTATTCAGATCAAAACTGATCACCAACCTCTACTTACTATTTTGAGAAAGCCTATGCATACAGCTCCTGCCAGACTGCAACGCGTAATGCTCAAATTGCAGAAGTACAATTTCAGTCTTGTTTACACAAAAGACAAACTTCTTTATCTTGCTGATACCTTATCCAGATCACACAGAAAAAGAAAATACAGAACAGCATAACAATGAGCATTTTGATTCTGAGTTTATGGAAGTGAAATTTTTTTCTTACACACATCGTGATGAGCTCTGAACTTACACAGCTTCAGATCCAATTCTCCAGAAGCTAAACCTCTTTATCAGTCAAGGATGACCTTCAAAGCAATTTTGTTTACCAGTAGAAGTGTAGCAGTTGTTTCCTTACAGAGATGAGAATTTGTCAGACAAAGGTATCATCATGAAAGGTCCTAAAGGGATTGTTCAAAACCCTTGCAACAAGAGTACATTCAGATTTTGCATTGTGGCCACCCGGGAACTGATTTCACCAAATGAAAGGTGAGAGGTCTAGTATTTTGGCCTTCTATGTCAAGAGATATCGAGAAAGTACTTTCATGTTGATCAGTATGTAATAATACAAAGCCACATCAACAAAAAGAACCACTTCAGTTAAGCCAGATTCCTGAACTACCTTGGTTGACAGTAGCCACAGATATCTTTGAGTGGAATGGTCAACATTACTTGGTGTTAGTAGACTCTTATTCAAATTGGTTTGAGACTGATGTGCTTTCCAGCCTAACTTCCAGTGCTGTCATTGCTAAGTTGAAGAGAAAATTTTCGATCCATGGTAGCCCACATGGAGTTATTTCTGACAATGATGCACAGTTTACAAGTCAGCAGTTCAAGAAATTTGCAGAAGCATGGGACTTTGTTTATATTATGAGTAGTCCTGAATATACTCAGTCAAACGGCTTGGCTGAACATGCAGTTCAAAGTGCAAAACAGCTGTTAGAGAAATCCAGACATGACAATACTGATGTTTTTCTCAACTTACTAAATCTCAGAAACATTCCTTGTGATAATCATCTTGGTTCACCTGCCCAGAGATTTATGTCAAGACAAACCAGAACCACATTACTAATCAGCAGTAATTTATTGGTTCCATGTGTTAAAGACAACAAAGAAGTAAAAGCTCAGCTGTTGAAGAAGCATTTATCCCAGAAGTCCTGCTATGATAAAATCAGCAAACCACTCAGTTCATTGAAAAAAGTGGAGATAGTGAGGATGCAGATGTCAAATTTGTGAAAAGTTTGTGTCAAGAGCCAAGATCATACATTGTGGAATCACAAGGAATGGAATGAATTCAGATGGAATTGGAAGCATTTGTTACCAGTGCCCAAACCAGTACAGTGTTACCTCATCTTGCCTGTGACAAAGACTCTAGTTCTCAGAGTGACCTGTCCAATGTTCCTGAGGACATTCCATCAGCGATCCCTGTTCCTGAGAAAATCCCTGGGGGTCCCCAAGCAGAACATTCCCCAGTGACTGTCCCCGTTGCTAAACCCAGTCCTAACTATTCTGTTACGAGATCAGGTTGCATCTCCTAGTTCCAGATACACGGCAACCTGGACATGACTGTTCCTTTCTTTATTAGTGTCTGTATAATTGCATGCCTATTGAAATGTCATTGCTTGTATGAGACAGCTCAGTAAAGAGGGAGAATGTAGATCAGAGTGTGTGATGTACCCTTAAGAAGCATTCCAGTCAGTGGGCGCATGCATCTAAGTACTGAGCATGTGCAAGCAAGAGTGCCATTTTGAGTGAGCAGCCAGAGTGAGAGCATGCATGTATGTAGCCAGTCAGTTATTTAGATAGTTTGTTAAAATTCAGTGTTCATGCCATCTATCCTGATGTGTTTGTATACAATAAACTACTTAAACGAACACCCAAGCCTCAACGTCTTCTTAATGTACACAAGACGAGTGACAAGTACCTCTCACCAGTCAAAATCAACTTGTTATATATTTGAAAATAAAGTTAAATAAAATAATCACTGATAAGTTTTTAATTTTAATAAACATTTTATATTGACCATTCAATAATACATGGATATTTAATGGAATTTATTAGTATTTTCCAATACAATTCCTTTGTTTCTAAAATGTGGCCAAATCACCACCTTTCCCTGAATATTTGACTTCCTCTAATACAAAAACACACATTTCTTAAAGGTACCACATTCTGTTAAGTAGGTACTTAAGGCACTAGTGTTGTCTGATCTTCTAAGAGCATAATTATGTTCATAAATCTGTTGATCCAACATACAATCAGTCTTACCCAGGTAAAAAACTTCACTTCACACATTACTAAGTAAACTAAAGTTTATGGTTTACACGTGGATCTTTCCTTAGCTTTGTATACATGGTAGATTAATAGTTAACATATTGCTAATAAAGCTACACTGTTTCCAAATTCCACATGCAAAAACACCCAAAGTTTTGTTTGGCTTAATATTGTTATTTTATTTATTTAACATTTGTTTACCAGGAAAGCCGACTTGGAATGAAGCCAATTTTCAGCAAAGGCCCAGGGAGAAATGCTCCAGATGCATGTCTTTATAATGTGGGAGGAAACCTGTAGGAAACCCACACAAATGCAGGGAGGACACGTAGACTCCACACAGAAGACACCTGAGCTGAGAATTGAACCAGAGACCCTGTTGCTGTGAGGTGACAATGCAACCACTGCATCACTATCAAAGTTCTGCTCTAATAATGATTTTAGATTTACACTGTTGTGAATAAATCTCTGATACTTACCAATTGTCTTGCCTATATAGCATTTTCCAATTGTTCTGTACCACCTCTTTTATAATAAAATCATCTAAGCTGTAAATAATAGGAATAACATACATATAATTTGTGTTGCCATCAGTTGCCTGTTCTTTGACCATAATGGTCCTGTTTCTGTCTAAATAATTAGCAGCTCTACCAATATCTGTTTTTAAAATGGGCACAAACTTGTGGTTTCTGACTTGGATAACATCTGCTTTCATGCCTTGTGATTTGGATAACCTCTTTCACTAAACATCACATTCAGCTCATTCAGTTTCAACTCCAACACTTCATTGTTTAATGTCACTTTAGACATTCTATTTATCTGACTCTTAGTTTCTTTTTAAAAAAGGGCTGACTGTTACTTTCAAAATACGCTTAGCTATTAACAAACATTTCTTTCCCAAAAATCTGTGAACTGAATACACAATTTTCTAAAGTTTGTTCTATATTCAAACAAATAAGTAAATCTAAAAAAAACTGTACAGTTATTCATAAAACAAGCAAATTATTTAAACAGCACTTCTCATGTACATGCATAGGTAGAATGTGACTTGCCTTAGATGTACAGCTGCAAAACATGGAGAAGGCTTATGTCTGATGGAAACAAACTTATGGTTGGAACCAAAGAGAAAAAGAAAGAAAAAAAAAAGAAAGCTGATATCTGAAACTGCAGCCAGTATTATATTCCTAGTGAGAGGGTTAATTTGAGGAGTTTCAAACATTCCCTGATCTTTTGACTCATGTGGTGAGATAATATATTGGGGTCTGTTTAGTGCAGTTCAGGACATCACCTGCTACAACATATAGATAAAGCGTGAATGCTTACTCCGAATAGTTACCACATGTTCACACACACACACACACACACACACACACACACACACACACACACACACACACACACACACACACGCACACGCCTTGTCTGTAGTTCTTGAGTTGAAACACAGTGAATGAACTGTTAGTTTGACCTGCATTATTTTATTTGAACTTAATGGATCAATGGTGCATCAAAACAAAGAATTAAGCATTAATTGCAGTCGTTCTTTCATGACTGAAAGCTTTGACTGCAAGGTGTCTCAATGGTATGGGGAAGTGATGTAGTGCACAGTAATAAATGTTGCTGGATTTTCTTAGCTACTGTATCAGTTTGGTGTAGACAACATGATGTAATGTGTGGGCAGAAATGGACTTAAATTAGATCACTTAAATGGTATGGTACACAGCCGGAAATACTGAATCATTAGCAGCTCTGTTACCTCTAATTTTGAATGCAAAGGAGAAGAAAAGAATAGATCTGTGTTTGGTATGAACCAGTTTTGCAGATGTGCTGCTTTAGACAGCTGCTGATGCCACTCCTGGAAAGAGTAAGCTGTGGAGTGTAAGAAAAATGCAGTGTTAGATACATGTTTACTTCTTAACTGGCATGGTACTTAGCTAATGCTGCAATGTTCAGCATTTCACTAGCTGCCTGTCCATCTGTATTTCTGTCTGTTTTTCTGTCAAAATAGCTATCTATCTATCTATCTATCTATCTATCTATCTATCTATCTATCTACATGCTGCCCAGAGATATTTTGCTTAGGAGAGCCTACTATCTATGTAGCAGTCACACTGGGATAATCAGAGTTTATTCTTTCAGGAGAGATCAAAAGTCTGAAATTATATACTTGTAATCTAATGTATAAATATATGAATATACTGTTTCTGGCTTATGAAAGCTCTCTTTGCAAAAGCTGACAATTGCAAAAGATGGCTTCAAAATTGCCAGTGAGGGTTTGATGACCACGGGATGTCAAAATTTGGTTGGCTGAATCCGTATTGTTGAACCTTCATTTGTGCTAGTCCTGGTTCAGCTAATGCATTGTGTATTCGAACATATGATGTTCGACCTTATGACAAGAGATCGCAGTACAGTACAGAGTGGGAAATTTTCCCTTTCCCCCACTGTACTGTGATCTCAGAGTTGGAATATATAATATGCAGGGTGTAAGAGATGCAGGGGGCTTGATGTGCACTGTCCGACTGCAGTCTATGGATGTCGAGAAAGGTCAAATTTCACTTAAGAAAATGTGTTTGCAACATTCTGACCTTTTTGACATTCATTTGAACATGCGCGTCGATATTTCAGGTAGGAATTTATTTTGAATATCAGTGTTGACTATTTGATAGTAAAGTTTTATATATATATATATATATATATATATATATATATATATATATATATATATACACACACACACACACACACACACACCCTCACACACACACATACACACACACACACACACACACACACACACACACACACACACACACACACACACACACACACACACACACACACACACACACACACACACACACACACACACACACACACACATATATATATATATAAATTGCTGGAACCTGTGTTCTGAGACTGCCTTACAGACTATCTGCAAATATACAGAGCTGAGTATATTATTTTTGGTTATAGAGTTTGTTAATTGTTGTTTAGATCTCTGTTGAAAACTGTTGTCTCACTGTTCTGAGAGACTGATCGGCAAATATTCAGAGCTGAGTATATTTTTTGGTTTTAATGTTTGTACTGTTAGTTGTTGCTTAGATCTCTGTTGAAATTGTTTTGTTTGTCCCACCCACCCTTCCTATTTTTGGTTTGTAGTTTAAAATTGGTGGCTGCTCCACTGTAGATTTGATCTGGGACACTCCCCCAGTCCCATCCCTTTACCACATTCTACCTAATAAACTCTTTCTGCACTTGCTTTTAGTCCTTTTTAATTTAATTGCATTTTTTAAACTGTGTTTGGTCTAATATTGCTGCATACTCAAGTGTGCTAGCTTGCACTGCATGTGAATTGTTTTTACTACTGTTTTTGCTACTTTTCTGTAAAAAAAAAAAAAAAAACTGTAAGCCTGTTTCCTACTTTTCCTGTAACTAGTGTTCCAGATATAGATTTGCTGTATCCAGGACTGTATGTAAGCTTCTGAGCCCCCCAAGCCTTTCTGTGTTGGAGGGAAGCCTTCTAGCTTATCAGTGAGAGTGGTAAGCACTAGGTAACCTGTCTACCACATAAGGAGTGGTTTTAGCCCAGAAATTGTAGTAACTGACTGTTTGGGCAATCTTCCATCTCAATTTTCTGATTTGAAAGCCTGCATTTGCACTTGTTTCTGTCCTGTAACTCTTCTAGTGCAGATACAGATTCTTAGTTTTAGCACTTAAATTTGCTTATTCATGCTCAGCACATGTTCAGAACTTGTAAGCACTAAATAAGCTACCAATTACTATAGCACTCAACCTTCCTCATTACCTAGAGGAAAACAGTTTTTGTACTTACTTTTCTCACTTGCTTAGAGAAAAACAGCTCTTGTACTCACTTTCCTCACTTATCTAGAGGAAAATAGTTTTTTATTCAGGCATGTCCAAGGGTCAGCTCCCAGTGTTCTCTCCTGTCTATCTGATGTATCTGGGCATCTTGAGGCAATGTAGAAATTGCCTCATGTACACAGACAACCCTCGCCTCCTGCCACCCAGCACTACAACCTGTGAGAGATGCACTTATCTAGCCAAACTGGAGGTAAAGCTCTCTCCAACCAAGACTGAATTTGACAGTCATGAGGAGAAGGTAAACATTTTCACCACACCACACTCATCATATAGTCTCACTAAATCTACACCACCAAAATCCACACATAATAACACAAAAGCATTTGCAGAGGCTCTCAATAATAATCTGTCTAAGCAATAGAGACCTCCAAAGCAGAAACGCAAGCAACCTCCATCCCCCAACACAACCCAAATGACACATAGCCCACAGACTCAGTGTGCCACTCAACCACAGCCAATAAGGCAAAACAACTTACCCAACATACTAGTCATAGGTGACTCTATAGTCAGGCACACTGATGTCCCACTCACCAGGCTAAACAAAGAGAAGGCTACTGTCAGCTGCCTGTCGGGTGCCAGGATCCACCACATAACCCACGCACTCAGGTCACTCCACAACAAGTACAAATATGACTCTGTCATTGTCCATGTTGGTGTGAATGACCTGAGACGTACCTCCCTGGACTACATGAAAAGAGACATGGAAGAGCTCTCCAATCTTGTAGCCCAGGCAGGTATGACCCTAGCCCTGAGTAGCATTCTGCCATCGCCCAGAATGATACTGTAGTACAAGAACAAAATGATTGACTTCAACTATTGGCTAAGCTTCTGGTGTCATTCTAAGGGGATCCAGTATCTGTCTGCTTGGGATGACAGGGTCAACAGACCACGATGCTTTGCCGCAGATGGCCTGCACCTGTCACCCTTGGGATTCCAAATACTGGCTAAGGCTCTTGCTGCCCCTATAGTGCCTTTTTTTAGGCGGGGTTCAAATAACAAATTCACCACCATAACAGGAAAAGGCAAGCAAAAACTGTGGGTAATGCTAATCAATGCTAGAAGTCTAAATCTCAAAATGCACTCACTCGAGGCACTCCTTAAAATGGAGAACATCGATATCTGTGCAGTGACTGAGACCTGGTTCAAGGCTCCAGAGAGCACCCCTGCACTACCAGGCTATAACTCATACCGCATTTTTCAGCCATGTAACCTGGACTGAAACACCAAAGGCGGAGGTGTGTCAATATTCATTAAGGATATCCACACCTCCAGGCTAGTTGCTCAGCATAATGCATCCGAGGTTATCCAAGTGCAACTAACTCTGGGCAAAACTGCAATCCAAATTGTAGCTTGCTACAGATCCCCCACCATGCCCCAGGATTCCCACTCCTCTTTTCTTGATGTACTGGAAAATATTAGGGTTCAACCAAACACCCTAATAATGGGCGACTTCAACTATCCCACCATTAACTGGGAAAACTACTCGTGTACCAACTCCTTAGCTCAACGCTTTCTGGAATTCATAAACTCCAATGCCCTAGATCAACTTATCCACACCCCCACCAGGGGCAACAATATCCTAGACCTAGTCATTACCAACATGAGTGACCGGTGTTCCACATCTGAAGTCATCTCCTCATTGGTCTGATCCGACCATAAGCTTATCACCCTTGATATCCACATCCCTCCCCCACCCCCCATTAAGAAAACCACAGTAAAAGATTTCTCCAAAGCCAACATCATGCTTCTTAAGACAGAAGTGGTGAACTTCATGACACTCATGCAGATGGACAATACAGTTACAACTGCTGAATCCTACACAAATGCACTCTATAAGCAATTACACAAGTGCATGGATCGTACTATCCCAAACAGAACCAAGAGGCTATCCTCCAAAAACAGGAAGCCAATCTGGTGGTCCCCTGCCATAAACAAATTGCACAACAGATGGAAGAAACTTTTGCAAAAGAGAGTAGAGTGGAGGAGCTCCCTGGTCAGCCTCAGTAAGAAGCTGAGATCCCTTATAAGATCCTCCAAAGCTAGCTACGAAAACAAAATCACCACTAAATCCAAGGACAACCACAAAGCATTCTATAGCTATGTCAAGAATCTAGATGGCAACACCCAGATCTGCTCTGAGTTACAGCACAAAGGCATGAAAATTAAAGAACCAACTGATATTGCCAACATCCTGGCAGATAGGTTCAGTGCTAACTTTACACCCGTCTCACTCCCTAAAGGGCCCATATCTATACAGGAAGAATGCAGAGTCCCTGTAATCACAACTATGCAGGTAAAAGCTGCACTCTCTAAAGCCAAAAACACAGCATCCGTGGGACTGGACAACATCCCAGGCTGCGTTTTACATGAACTTCTGAATGAACTGGCTCCTCACATAAGCACCATGTTCAATAATAGACTCACATCAGGCTTTGTGCCAACTGAATGGCACACAGCAACAGTTATCCCACTCCACAAAGGGGGAACCACCACTGATCCCGGGAACTATCGACCTATTAGCCTGACGAGCCTGGTCTGCAAGGCCATGGAACGTATCATCATGGAACTCATAAACAAAGACATTGGTAACCTCCAAACTCTGGATCCCACCCAGTTTGAGTTTGTGAAAGGCAGATCATGCCTCCTGAACCTGATCGACTTCTTTAAGGCAGTCCCCAAAGCCATGGATGAGGGTAAGGTGGTTCATACAGTCTATCCTGACCTCGCCAAGGCTTTCAACACCATCCCCCATTCTGGAATTATAGCTAAACTCACTAAACTAGGTATAAATACCTACATCACAAGATGGGTTGCCAACTGGCTCACTGACAGAACCCACACTGTAAATGTTGCAGACTCCAAATCTGACCTCAAAGCAGTGATAAGTGGAGTACCACAGGGTTCAGTCCTAGGTCCTCTCCTGTTTGTTATCTACTTCTCTGAAGTACAGGCTAACACAGAAGGCCTCTGGCTAACGAAGTTCGCAGATGACTGCAGACTAGGAGCCATAGTCAAGTCCCCAAATGATATGGACATCCTACAGAAGGGCCTCACTGAGACAGATGCCTGGTGTCATAGCCATGGCCTCAAGCTCAATGCCAAAAAGTGCAGTGTCATCCCCTTTGGTAAAAACTCTGTACCCATGAACTACCACATAAGCAGCAATCTACTTAATACCGAATGCGTGATAAGAGACCTTGGGACCCAGGTGGACAGTAGTCTCTCCTTTGATAGTCACATCACCACACTAGTCAGGAAGTCCTTCTACGTGGCACACCTCATCATAAAAGGGTTCTCATCCAGGAAAAAAGAGGTCATTTTTCCCCTCTACTCATCACTCATTAGACCCATTATAGAGTACAGCGCCCCTTTTGGAATGTACCTCACAAGACATCTGCAGCAGCTGGAAAGGCCACAGAAGTACCTCACAAAAAGGATTACTGGCCTCAAACAAATGCCCTACATTGACTGCCTCAAAAAACTCCAGCTTTACTCCGTAGCATATCACCTACTCCAAGGTGATCTCTGCCTAACATATAAAGCTATGTCAAACCCAGAGCTGTTGGACATGCTACACCTAAAGAAATCCCAATCCCTCTGAGGTACATGCTCTAGGGACCTAAATCTTGTCACCACAATAAACAGGACACACTGGAGGGATAGATTCCTGTCCCGGAGACTTCCTATCCTCTGGAACAAGCTACCCATCTATGTCAAGCAAAGTTCTTCATTAGCACTCTTCAAGAAAAATTTTGATGAGTGGATGGGAAATAGGAAATACACCCCGGGGATCACTTCTGTGTCTCTGCTCGACAGTGGCACAGGAAAATAACTTTCTTGGGTGGCATAATCAATGGAACCTTGCTGGGTAGGCTTACGTAGGCCCTTGGGCTGATAGCCTAGTACCTACCTATGAACCTATATACATATATATATATATATATATATATATATATATATATATATATATATATATATATATATATATATATGTATATACATAGATATATAGATGTATAAATATATGTACACACACACATATATATATATATATATGTATGGGTTTATGTCATATTATCAAGTTTTCAGAAACTCAAACTTCATATAGTCAAGACCATATGCATATGTTCGACTTTCCGAAAAATTGAACGGAACAAACAACAAAAATCTATAAAGACCAACTGCCAGATTGTACTACAGTAAGGACAAGTGTAAATACCCTGATCTCCACTGTACCATGATCTCCATACAAATGTCTGAGTTTTTCAGAAAGTCAAACATATGGTCCCAACCATATGAAGTTCGAGTTTCTGAAACTCTACACTAAGTGCACTCTCGCTGTTGATATCTTTAAGTAGCAGGGGGTGTGGTGGGTGCAGGGGGGCTTGCCCCCTGCTTTTACTTGGAGAAACATAATATGGTTTGTATTTTATTTGTTTCTGTATGTACTTGTGCTGGAATATAGTAAGTGTTGGTATTCTGTGAGTTTTCAGTATTATGAGATTCAGTATTTTGAGTTTTCAGTATTTTGAACTTTCAGGATTTTGATCTCAGGATTTTGGGTTTCAGGATTTTGTGCTTTCAGGATTTAGAAGTGAACCCATATCTCTCTTTCTCTCTCTCTCTCTCTCTCCTCTCTCTCTTTCTGTATATATAAATATATATATATATATATCTAAATATATATAATGTATATGTGTATACATATGTGTGTGTGTGTGTGTGTGTGTGTGTGTGTGTGTGTGTGTGTGTGTGTGTGTGTGTGTGCACATGTATAGAAAGTGACAGAGATAGAGAGAGAGAGAGAGAGAGAGAGGATGTGCTTTAACAAGTTCATCAAGGAGTTTAAAATGTTACTGCAGGTCCTGCCCAGACATGGCAAATGCTCAGGGAAGCAATAGTATGTCCAGATGTGGCAGGGAAATGTGAAGGACGTTACTACTCTTTGTGAGCATAATAGGCTTCTGCAACAGGATATGTGACTGTGGACTGTCAGGGTGAATGTTCATGGACCCTTGACACTACAAGCCAACACAGCAGCCAACATTGACTGCCATGCAATGACAAATTTCCCCACAACTGGATGATATGATCCTTGACTCTGTACAATTTCCTATGTTCACCTCCTATCTCACAATGTTGCAGTTACGTGCCTCTGTTTTCTGTGTTGTGGAATTGATGATGACACTGTCCTGCCACTAATATGTAAGAATATGGTGATGTCTGATCCACAACATGACCAGTTCATGTACGGACATGCGTAGCCTGGGTCTGATATTGCATCATTTTGTTCTGTATTATCTGGGTCATGCCCAGCAGCTGGGGACAAGATGGCACTTCTTATTAAGTGCTGTAATATATTGTGCCTGCTTCTGCCTCAGGTGTGGCACTGTTGTTATATCTTCCTCCCACAACTTTGCAATCTGACCTTCTGTTTCTAGTACAACTTGTATGCAAGGTCCTGCCAAGATGGTAACTTGCAGCTGTATCTGCTTGGTCAATATCAGATTGTGCAGCATGGCATACACAACAAATTCTTGCAGCAGATGCCTGGACATTATTGCATTGTCACTTTTTATATGTGTAGGCATTGGAAGTGAAGTTTGAGTGAGGTGAACTTCTGCTCCACTAAATTATAGGCTTCTACATGTACTGTATTATAGGTGATTTCCTGCATGCTTCTGAGGGTTGTAGAGAGGGAGCATCAACAAGGGCATTAGGGTATGTCCAGCATCACCTGCAATATACAACAGACAACATATTTTAAGGTCTGCTCCTTGTTTGAAAGGTACCCATTTATATAGATTTGACTATCTAACATGCATCTACAGGTAACAACCAGATGGCCCCAAGGGAAATCTCCTTTTAGGAGCCTTGGGTATAGGTTATATGTGACATGTGTGAATTATGTGAACTGCCCAAGTAATAGACAGACAAAATATAAATAATGCACTGGGCATTACAGATACCTGGTAGTCTTTTTTGTACCCCAAGACCTGTGGTGTACATTAGGAAAGTAATGCTTGAGTTAACGGCAGTAATAACTTAGCAGCATTGCTGTCCTTAGGTACACCCCAAAAATGTGCATGTGCTATAGCACAGAGAACTATTTTTGTACTTTTCTGAATCAGCACACCATTTTTAGTGTCATCACTTTCATACTCAATTCAGTTTATTTTCATGAAGTTTCTCATTTCCGTTTCATTATGAACTCATAAGCATGTGTTTCATAACACACTATTTTGCCCCTTGAGCTGCTGCTCTACATCTTAAAATTGCCAGCACCTTGGATGTTGCTGCCACCCCTGATAATTTATACTGCATAGTGTTCTAAACATCTATAAATTGCAGCTATAGCTATCACTATAAATATTCTATGATGTAATTACATTGACATAGGATTCAAAAGTCAACTGTTATACTATATTATCATGTCAGATGATGTTAATATTTCAGAAGGTGCATTTTCTTTCCTTTTCAGTATATCTATGTATAGCATTTGATTGGATTTCAACCTCTTTTCAATATCCAGGATCATGAAATATTGTGTATATTTGGTATGTACAGGTTCACAGGTAGGTTCATAGGTAAGTACTAGGCTATCGACCCAAGGGCCTAAGTAAGCCTAGCCAACAAAGTTCCCTGGCTAACACCAACCCAAGAAAGTTAATTTCCTGTGCCCCTGTCGAGCAGAGCCACAGAAGTGAACCCAGGGGTGTATTTCCTATTTTCCGTCCACTCATCAAGATTTTTCTTGAAGAGTGCTAATGAGGAACTTTGCTTGACATAGATGGGCAGCTTCTTCCAGAGTATGGGAAGTCTCTGGGACAGGAATCTATCCCTCCATCAAGTCCTGTTTATTGTGGTGACAAGGTTTAGGTCCCTAGAGTGTGTAGCTCAAAGGGATTGGGATTTCTTTAGGTGTAGCATGCCCAACAGCTCTGGGTTTGACATAGCTTTATATGTTGGGCAGAGATCACCTCAGAGTAGGCGATATGCTACAGAGTAAAGCTGGAGTATTTTTAGATGATCAGTGTAGGGCATCTGTTTGAGGCCAGTAATTCTCTTTGTTGTAAACTTAGCTATTTTTCTTAGGGCTCTAACAAATCTGGACATAAGTGAAGGATGTTATATAGACCCTCTCTGCTACATGCTAATACATCCTGAATTTCTGGTTTAGTCCTGTCTCATTTGTGAATGTATTTGATCATTCCTGTCACCTATCTTGGCTTGATTTTGAATCATTAGCTTCATCTTCAGTACACATCTCTGGACACAGTTTGAGTTATAATTTCTTTTCTGTTCTTGAAAAGCAGGCTTAGTTTTGCTCTGACTATATATTTCCCATTGTTCTATAGACTGAAAGTCATCTCCTTCTGCATACAATTACCTTGAATTTTGTCATTTTCCTGACACAATTGCTTCTTGTTGCTCTTGGTTATTTAGTAGGATCTGAAGTCTTATTCTTTCATTTTTCAGTGAATACAAAGGTTTGCCATGTTTGCCTTGGTATATCTTTAAAATGGCTTGATTTTCTTTCAGGGTATGCAAAGCTGATTTAATAACAGATTCCTCAGCAGTGATACTTTGATTCTCTGTCAACAATAATGTCACAGATAGTAGCTGTGCAGGTAATAACCTTGCAATGATGTATTCATGTATTCCAATATAGGCAAGTTGCAGTTTTCTTTGTTCTGTTCCTTTATCTTACTCATCATATTTGAATATAAATACATATGAACAAAATAAAAATAAATAATGTGTAGAAATATGTAAAATATGCATGTGTCAATACATTAACTATCATTGCCTAATTTCTAATAAAGGTTTGATGGATATGTTCATTCAAACCTGGTGGTGTCGTGGCATCAGTGAATAGCTGCCACCAGACCTCCTTATAAGATAGTAATTTTTTTTGCTCATATGTATTTATAATTATATACGTATATTTTTATAATTGCACATGTTATATATTCAATAATTTTAGTTTAGTGTAGTTTGTAATGCATTTTAGGTATATGGTGACAATACAAGTTTTTATGTATGTACGTTAGCTTTGAAAAGCTGATCTGACTTTTGGCGCCAGTGGCAATATTTAAGTACTTTGTGTCAGCTGCTTCAACGTTCTGATGAAGCTCACATTTTGTGAGTGAAAGCGCTAAACGTTTTTGTGTCAATAAATGTTTTATTTGTGAGTTTTTGGCCGTGGATTCAGCATTACATCATTTCCATCTGCAGAGGTCATTAGCGGAGTGCTGTTGTGTGGGGAGAGAGCGATTTTTTCTGGTGTTCTGCATCGCTGTAGTAGTTTTTATTCTGTGGACTGAACGTCACTTTGTGGATTAAGATATTTGAATACTATGTGTTTTAACTTGTTTTCTCGCTCAGTAACAAGCTGCCATGGTTAATAAGGGACCATGTGTCTCACTTAAAAGCTTTTCCTTTTTTTTATAAATAGTTTGTCTCATGAGCAGACATATGGGTGTGGAGTTAGCTGGTGTCTGTTTCTCTAACAATTCTGTCAGTTTTGATTTACTTTTGATTGTTCTTTTTAAGGACACAAGAGATGTTTAAATACTATGTGTTTCAACTTGTTTTCTGGCTCAATAACAAGCTGCCATAGTAAGGGTGCGTGTGTGTGTGTGTGTGTGTGTGTTTATTTATTTATTTTACATTTGTTTATTGGGGATGTCCAACTGGGCCAGTGGCCCTTTTTCAGCAAAGGCCCGGGGAAAAATGCTCCATTACAAAACCACATTAAAAATAATACAAGAACTCGATAGCAATCAAAATACATAACTGGTAAATATAGGTAGTAAATAATTTATACATAAACAACACAAATTGAGAGAGTAATATAAAGTGGAAAAAAGAAAGCTAACAAATAAACTAGCATGAAATAGCTTCTGCCATCATAGAGAAATGACTGATCAATCGCTCAATATCATGATTTTGGTGGTAAATATTTATGAGATACATGCATGGTATATGAACAAGAATATGGCTGATTGTTGCTATGCTAGTGTTGCATGTACTAAACAATGATAGCTAAGGCCAAACTGAGGTGAAGTACAAGAAGGAGCGAATATGATGAACCTGTAGGAAGCTTAAGACAGGCAGATAAAAATAGGAGCAGTAGTGAGCTTGACATAGGTAGAGAGAAATTGGAATTCTATGAGAGAAGGAATAGTTTGGATGTTATAATTTAGTAAGGGAAGAGATATTTTGGTTGTAAGAACAATGAAGGACAGAATGATCAGCCTGGATTAGTGCAGGAGCAAAGCTAGTTTTTGGTTAGGTATTCCTTAAGCAGTAGTTTTAAATATGGATGTGTTGCTAGAATTTTGTATTGTCTGAGGCATGGAATTCCAGGACTTAGATATTTGGTGAGAGAAGAGAGAGTTACCATAACAATTATTAGATTTAGTTACTTTGAGTAGTAGTTTGTTGGATGATCTTAGTGTTCTGCCATTTAAGTAGGGCTGCACTAAGCTCTTGAGTACTAGACACTTGCTTGGATAGGGGAAGATGGAATGAATGAAAGTTAGTTGGTTGAGGGATAGGAGATTGGGGAGTTCATTCCCATTTAGTTTATGAAGTGCCATGCAGTTATGTGATCTGTAAGGGAGATTAGTAGTAAATCTTGTGATTTTGTTATAGCAGGACTCCTTTTTGTTTAAATCTGATTTTCTGAGATTAATGAATATTGGTGAGACATGTAGAAGGGTGGAGAGTAGATGATTCCTAGCTATGGAATGTCTAGTGGCCTCAGTTAGGTATGGCTTGACTCTATATAGTGAGCCTAGCTTAATGTGGACCTTTTAATAGTTAGATTTATACTTAAAAGCTATTCCTCTTTTGTATAAATAATTCACCTCATGAATGGATGTGTCTTGCGTAGATGCAAAGAAACAAAGATGTGTATTCACATCTTTGTGTGTTAGGTGGGTTGGGCTGCGTGGGGCTGTAACAATAATAAGTAGAAGCATATTCTAAATTCACCTAATACAGTAAATTAAAATTGTACTTGTAATAGAGGACAACAAATGATATTTTGATTAAGAATCAATTTTAGTTTTTAACTTTTAACTACACATCTGACATTAATACAATGGAGAGCTTTAATAAATATGCTGTTAATGATTTAATCAGCACAATGTTTTAGAAATCCAGACACAATTTTATGTTAAAATGAACTAGTGATGCAGTTTATTTTTTCAGAACTTTTCATAGTTCACAAATTCAATGTTAAAATAGTTTAAAACTTCAGGATTTACACATTATATTAGAAGGTAAAATTTATACTTCTATATTGTCATTGGCAGATTCAGCTACTCCTTTAAAAAAATATTTACAACATTTTTACTTCTTGGAATGAATTAATTAACAGTGTAACCTTATCAAATAATAAGGATTATCATTAGACGAGAAAGTAAAAGACTCTACTTCTGTACTTCAATATTAAATCAAGCTTTCACAACACCTAAAGAAGTAGCTAATTCCTTTCATGGTGGAATGAATGCTCCATTTAATGAAGTAGAAATTCTCTCTCCAACTATTTATTTATCTGATTCAAATATTAATAAAATCACTGTCAGGAAAAAGGCTAAAAACAGTAAGATCTGGTTTAGGGGTCAACCAGCTATAACTAGTTGTAAACAAGTTTCTTTAGCTAATCAAACCTCAGTTAAAAGAACATTTTCCTCTGGTCGTGTACTTAAAAAGATTAAAGAAGCATAAACTTTTATTAGCAGACAATTTGGGATCTCAGGTCCTTAAAGGTTCTTCTTCATACATTTCTTTAAATTAAGAAAGGGTTATTGTCCCCAATAGTGATTGTAATGCATTGGATACTTTATACTTAAAGACTGCATATGTAATGCATCAGATCTTGTTACAGGTCATTGTCAGAGTATGTCAGCTTTAACTGTTGGTAAACAATATTTTCTAGTAAATTTTGGGGACAAGAAAAAAAGTGGAAGTTTTAGTTACCAAGGATAATTCTGATGAACAACATTCTTTATCAAGCAGAAGTGTTAACTACTGTGGACAAGGATAATGCCTTTGTCCATCATCCTCCAAATTTAAACCCTGCCATAACAGCCGCAAACAATTCTAATAATATACTCACTTAAAATGTTATAATGCCTCATGTATGGAACTAAACAGGAGAACATTAGAGAGTAATGACACTTTAGAGCACTCATCTGTTGATAGAAGTAATACTTTTAATAAGAGTAGAAAAAACTTACTTGCTGAACAAGATTCATTATCAAACAATTAAGAAATTATTTTTCTGACAGATTCAATTTTTAAACCTTTAAGAACTTAGTTAATGAATATAAAACCAAGTAAGCTACTATCTCATGTCTTTCTGGTTTAATGTTAACTGACATATCTGGTTTATTAAGTAAATTACTACTGGGAAAGGTTTATTATTCTTCTGTTTTATCCATTGTGGGAAAAATGATTTGGTAAACATGCCTCTAAATAAAATGAAAAATACACAACTTGAAATGTTAGAACTGACTTAGAAAAATAAAATCAAGATGTTTTAAGTGAGATCATTCCAAGCTTAAAATGAATGAATATCTGTATAGAAAGATTGTATTATTGGATGAGACATTTATGTACTATCTACAATATATCATTGGTCAACTACTGGGAGGATTTTGTAAGAGACTACAGTATATTTGCCAATGATCAGTTTCATTTGAGTCATTATAGTGCTAACGTTATTTACAGTAAGTTAAGACTGGAGTTGCATCATCTTTTTATGTTATTGAACAAAACATATAAATTAACTTGAGATTTCATTAGACCAAATAATATTTTGAGTTTTTATTATTGTAATGCTGGAGGCATTGGGAACACAATCCTTCAGTTAATATTTGCAATACAGCATACTGATTATGATCCTCTAATAGTAACAGAAGCACATGATTCTTATACCTTAACTTTCCCAGGGTATGATAAATTAGAATGCTTGAGAACACGAGAAAAATGGAGGAAGAGTTTTAGTACTATCAAAGAAAATTACATTTAAACACTTACACTTAATTTAAAATTATTGTAGTAGATATCTATTCATTGAGGCTGATGTGTCCATATAGAAAACCATCGATGAAGATTAGAACTTACAACAATTTTCTTGATTTCATTGAATCTTTTTTTTCACATATATTTATTATATTAATTGCTAATTTCAATTATCTCAAAATTAACTGTGTAGATTATTCATCACCTTGCACATTAGAAATAAAGTTATTGGACTGTTTATTAAATAGCAATCTGGTACAGCTTATTCACTTACCAGCCAGTGGTGATAACATACTTGACCTTTTTGGTTTCTAATAACCCTAAGAAAGTCAATAAAGTTTATCTAGGATCTCCACTGAGCAATTCTGATCATTGCTCTATAACTTTTTGTATATCTTTATCTCACTAACAACAACCCTGATTGATTAAACAATATAGTTTTAATAAATTAGACTATAAAAAAATAAGGGAACATAAATTTAGTGAACTGAGAAGATAAATCATGCTCACTGTCTGATGGAGATACCTTCAGATGGAAAATATTTTGCAGGATTCTATGACTAGAGTTGCACAAGATAAAGGTGCAGATTCAATAAAACCTTCACAGTCCTCTAAAACTGTGTTTGTGGCTTGGCACAATGCAATGTGCACACAGTAATGCACCATTTTGTATTCAGTAACTGTCTCTACATGGTGTGTAGAACCACACAAACATTGTAAACATCATGGCATGTTAATTACAGCATAAACAGCTGAATGGTATGCCTAATGTATACTGACAATCCCCTGCTCTTAACTCTCAAAAACACAATATGTGAGAGATGCAACTATATTAAGAACCCTGAATCCATGCTCTCTCACACAGTACATCTGACACAGAGCAGGTTGTCAGCATGAAAACCTCACCTCCTACACCCCAGATCAACATCACACATTCCTACATATGTGGAGGTCTTCACCAGAAACATACCTAAAAATCAGAGACCTTCCAAGCACAAACACAAGCCATTTCACAGGGCACCACAAAACACAACACATACGACAACACACACACCAATGTCTCACCAGCAGAGCCTTTAAGGCCAAGCAATAAACCTAACATATTAGTCATAGGTAACTCAATTGTGAGACACACAGATGTGCCCCTCACTAGGCTGGATAAGGAAAAAGTCACAGTGAGTTGCCTGTCAGGTGCCAGAATTCACCATATCACCCATGCACTCAAGTCTCTCAACAGTAGGTACTGTTATGACTCTGTCATTGTCCATGTTGCTGTGAATGACTTGAGACATACCTCCTTGGACTATATGAAGAGAGACATGATCGAGCTCGCTGAGTATGTGGCCCAGGCAGGTATGTCCCCAGCCTTAAACAGCATCTTACCATCACCAAGAATCAGGTCTCAGTACAAACAGAAAGTGATTGATTTCAACTGGCTTAGTTTCTGTTGTCATTCCAAGAGGATCCAGTACCTGACAGCCTGGGATGACATGATTGATAGGCTTTGATGCTTTGCCAGAGATGGCCTTCACCTGTCCACCCTGGGATTTTAGCTACTGACTATGGATCTTGACAACACCATAGTGCCTTAGGAAAAAACTCCCAATGTCAAAAAATTCATTAAAATACAAACTAAAGGTCATGTTGCTAAATGCTAGGAGTCTCAACATGAAACTGCACTCATTAGAAGCACTCCTAATCTTAGAAGATGCAGACATTTGTGCAGTCACACATACCTGTTTCAAAGCAGTGGAAAGCACCCGGCCTTACCAGGTTATACCTCATTCCACATGTTCAGACCTCGAACTGAAGGTGTAAAGATGAAAGGAGGTGGGGTTTCAATATACATTGCATAGGAGGTAGTTCAGGTGCAACCAACTGTCAACAAGACACCTATTCAAGTCATAGCTATCAAGATACAACCACACACCTTGGTTACGGGTGAATTTAACTACCCTACCATATATTGGATAAACTACTCATGCTCAAATGCACTTGCCCAAATATTCCTTGACTTCATCAACTCAAATGCCTTGGACCAGCTGGTTGGCACCCCCAGAAGGGGTGAAAACATCCTGGATCTGGTACTGATGAATGTGGAGGACCATTGGAGCACCCTTATAGTGTTGTCCTCCCTGGTGAGATCTGACCACAGATCAGTCTCATTCAAAATTACCAGAAACCCACTCTCAGCAGCAACTAGACAGAGAAATTTCTCCAAAGCAGATTATAACCTTCTATGGGCTGGTATAAAGAGCTTTGTAGCACCTCCTTACTCTGATGGAACAGACAACTATGTGGAACTCTACATTAAGGCTCTGTACAAGCACCTGTACAGCTGCAGGGATTTGGCAATACCAGATAGGACCAAAACAAGTTCTTCTAGGGAAAAGAAGCCTGCCTGGTGGACTTCTGCCATTAATATACTTTACAATAAGAGGAAGAAACTTCTGTCTAGGAGTAAGAAGTAGCAGGTCCCAAACTAGGAACAATCTCTCCTCAGCTTAAACAAACAAATAAGACTCCTTGTGAAATCCTCCAAAGCGAACTATGACTCCAAATTAGTTTCCTCAACAAAAGACAACCATAAGGCCTTCTTTAGTTACATCCAAAACCGTAAAGGAAAGGCCCAGATTTGTGTTGAACTGGTGGTTAATGGTACCACACACACCAATACTGTTGACATAGAAAACCTGCTGGCAGATAGGTTCAATGAAAATTTCACCCCTGTGTCCCCCCAGAGAGTTACCCAGGATATCCCAAGCACCTGTCCCCCACCCTATATCTCTAATGATCAGGACATACATGCCCTTGCTAAGGCCAAAAACACTGCATGTATGGGACCAGATAACATCCCAGGCTGCATTCTACATGGGCTCCAGTATGAGCTAGCAACATCACTGGGTACCTTATTCAATCATAGTCTAAGCACAGGCTTCATTCTGGCCGAATGGAAGACCACCACTGTTATACAATTGCACAAAGGTGGTACCTCCATGGATCCCAGAAACTATAGACCCATTAGCCTGACTAGCCTAATCTCCAAGGCCATGGAAAGTATCACCATGGACCTCATAAACAAGGACATTTGAAGTCTCCAAGTGCTCTACCCTACCCAGTTTGGATTTGCCAAAGGGAGATCATGTCTGATGAACCTGGTAGACTTATTCAAAACAGTCAACAAGGCCCTGGATGAGGGGAAAACTGTGCATGCTGTCTACCTGGACCTTGCCAAGGCAGTTGACACCATTCCCCATTCAGGCATCATTGACAAACTTACCCAGCTAGGCATCAACCCTTATCTCATTAGGTGGGTAGCAAACTGGCTTACTGATAGAACCCACACAGTCAAAGTAGGGGAATCAACCTCCAACAGTAGACCTGTAACCAGCAGTGTAACACAGGGATTGGTCCTGGGATCCCTGCTATTTGTAATCCACTTCTCGAGGTACAGACAAAATCTAAAGGCCTGTGGCTGACAAAGTTTGCAGATGATTGGAAATTGGGGACTCTCTTTGATTCCTCAAATGATGTAAACATCCTACAAGTAGGTCTCACCCTAACAAATGAGTGGTGCGAGAATCATGGCCTCAAATTCAGTGCTAAAAAATATGTCATTATCTGCTTTGGCAAGAATGATGTTCCTGCTAGATACCACGTCAATGGCAATGCCCTAAGCATGCCCTCAGTGGTGAGAGACTTGGGCACACAGGTTGATAGCAACCTAAGATTTGACCACCATGTCTTCACAGTTGTAAGAAGGGCCTTCTATATGGCTCACCTCATAAGTAAACGCACTGCATCTAGAAAAAAGAAGTCATAACCTCCCTGTACTCTTCCCTCATCAGGCCAATAATTGAATATAACTCCCCCTTTGGTATATATCTTTCCAAGCACCTGCAGCAACTGGAGAGGCCATGAAGGTTCCTGACTAGGAAAAGTCAGGGTCTCAAGCACCTGCCGTATATGTATAGGCTTAAATCCCTGTCTCTCTATTCTGTGTCACACAGATTGCTCAGGAGTGATCTCTGCCTTGCATTTAAGGCTATCTCTGACCCAGCTTTATTAGGAATGCTGCATATACAAAAGTCAAACTGTACTTGTGTTACTCACGCTAGAGGCTTTAACCTGGTATGCGACATCAATAGAACTTGGTAGTGGGACAGATTTGTTTTCCAGAGGTTGTCCCACCTTTGGGAAAGGCTCCCTCTCCATGTTAAACAAGGCACCTTGTTGGTTCTCTTTAAGCACAATCCAGACGATTGGCTTGATAACCAAAAATTCACCCCTGGGGTTCCACCTATGTCCTTCTTGGACAGGGGCACCAGGTGCTGATTCTTAGTGTCTGCTTGAAGCAGACACCTTTGGCAAATAGGATTCAATTTCACTAGGCTTATAAGGGCCCTAGGGCCATTAGGCTAGTAACCTCCTATGATGCTATGGTCCTATGATCAACCAATTCAATGGAGCATGTATTCAACGAGCTATGAAGGAATCATGTAGACTCAGTGTAGTTTTTCCTTGAGAATTGCAAAACCTTTTGGTATACAGCCACAGAAGGTAGGGGCTCAAGTTGATGTCATATATATGTATGTGCAACAGGCACAGGTTTATGCTGCTGCTGCTGCTGCAAATAGACCCCAGCCAATAATGAAAAGAGTATTTAGACCCCTGTTAACTTACTATGGTCTGCATGATGTAGAAATTGTAGAGTGCTACAGTGTGGATACAGACGCACTACAGAAACACTGCAACCTCTGTCATCCACAACCGAGATCAAGGGCAAGCTGAGGGGAGCCAATACATGTAGAGACTAAGGTATATGTAGCACTTAGAGTTTATATACAGTATAACATGTGGGGGAACAACATGAATTGGTCTTTAACCCCTCTGACAAGGGGAATCATTTAGTAGTAATGCATTCTAATCAGTATATGGAAATGTGCATGGAACAGCTTAGTAATACTGAAGTATATGTTAAGGTGACAGTGAGTGATTATCCAAATGCACAAAAATAATTTCAGCATTTACTTTTTAAAGGCTACAGACTTTGGTATTTTTCTAAACATGACGTAGATAAAAAGCTATATAATGAAAATAATTCTATAGCATATTTTTACTGTTTACCCAAGCCTTCATAAAAGCATGCAACACCCCCAGGAAGGCCCATTATTTCTGCTACTCATTATTTTTTATGAAACATAGGTATATTTCTGCATAGTTACTTATTACCTTATGTAATGAAGTTGCCATCATTTATAAAAGATTTTTTTGATTTTTTAGATAAAATTACAGCCGTTGAGTGGATTGAAGACATGTATTGGGTGTCTGAGGACGTTAAAAGTCTATACACTTTTATACAACATCAACATGGTTTAGAAGCTACCAAGTCTTTTTTAGGAGACAGTCAACTAAGTAATTATGTATTAGAACTGATAGAATTCTGTCTTACTAATAAGTATTTTTATTTTTGTGAAGATATTTATGTTCAGAAAATAGGCACTGCCATGGGTGCATCATTTGCACCTGCCTATGCTAATCTTTTTATGGGCCTTTATGAGGTAGAATATTTATATAGACATACTTTTTTTAGAACTTGTGTTGTTTCCTATTATAGATTTATAGATGACCTAGTATTTTTGTGTAAGTGTGGAATGACTAATTTATCTGCCTTTGTCAAGATCTGGATGTAAACAGGTTTCAAATAAAATTTGATGGACTTCAACAGGGCCAAACTATAAGTTTTCTGGATATTGATTTAACAGATGTAGTGGGGGAAAAATTAAAACTAAAATTCATCGAAAGTTTGACAGCAGTAATCATTTCTTACATAGAACCAGTTGCTATCCATCTCATCTGCAGGATTCTTTACCGTATGGAGAGTTATTGAGGGTGTACAGACTATGTACTGATGAAAAGGACTTATACAAGGAAATGTGTACTTCTATAAATATGTTCTTGAGAAGGGGGTTATTTCATGAAAGATATCCAGAAGGCACTGGTTAAACTAAAAAATAATTCATTGGTACAAAATAATTTGTCAGCAGCCAGTACTTCTGTTATGAAACATTACAGAAGATATACTAGCAGTAATACTAGACAAGATAAGTTAGAAGTCAGGCAAATGTACATAGTTATTTCTTACAATGTTTTTTTCTCATGAACAAGTTAAGATAATCAAGCATTTTTGGTAATTTTTATTTAAATTCAAAGTATTTTGTGATACCTCATGCAGATTTCATATATTTTCATACACAAGAGGTAAGAACATACAAGACATTATTGTACACAGTAAACTTGTTAAGCCAATGGATTGGTTATGCAGCACTTTAGGTATACTGGGCACTAGTGGTTGTACTAGATGCTCAGCATGCAAATATGTTGTTAATTTTTTTACTTATAACAATGGTGTTCCCTTTAGTCCTAAAGGACATTTTACTTGTGTAACATCTAATGTTATTTATGCTCCTGCAGTCTCTTTTTATATAGGTGAAACTAAGAGAAGTTTTAAATTGAGTCTGCAGGAGCACATTAGAGACATAAAAATGGAAAAAGTTGCTAGTCCTGTTGCCATGCATTTTAAGTTGTTTCACAATAGCAGTCCAGACTCTCTGCAAGCCAGCATCCTACAACAAGTTAATTGGGGTGTTGGCATCTCTGAGTTTAAGAATAAACATAATTTGTTATATAAAGAAAGTATTTATATTTTAAAATACAATACTTTAAGTCCTTGTGGACTTAATATTGAATGTTCATGGAAACTTTTGATATAATGGTTTTCTAAGTACAATAGAAATACAGCATTTAATGTTTTAGATATTAATTAATTAGTTAAGTGTTTTATAATTGATAGTTAATGTCTGTATAAAATGGCACTGTTTTTCCCTTACTGATGTACTTACTCCTAGAAGACATTTCTTAATGAAGCGCTAGTGACTTGAGACGTTCTTGTTAATAAAGTGCAAGCTGGTGATTTTTATATTTTTGATTGGCCTTTTTGTCATATTTTTATACTTTTGGGACTTTCTTGTTGTATTTTTGATATTGGTATAATGCATACAGTATCAACACACACAATGGATTGATGCCACAGCCAAGGGGACATGGTAGATGAAGGAAACTCATCGGGGGATTAGTTACATTACGAATGCAAATACACAAAATAATTATAATATGGATAACACACTCCTATGAGTAGACCAAGTGGTATACACACCTGTCAACTAGCCAGAATTGCTTGTTATTTTTAATACAGGTGTAACAGTGTCCCTCCAAACACCTCCATCAGATGTTACATTTTAAGGAGGGTGTTCTTGATTTCCCTCAGAGATTTCTAACAAATCATAATAGTTGTACAAGTGTGTTCTTGCAGAACCATCTATGGTCATTGACAATCACATATGTTATGTGGAACACATGGGATTATTGGTGGTATTATTGTGATATAGTCCTTGACTGTGCATGCTTCTATCTACTGTTGTCCATGGGCCTGTTACTATGTGTCCCACTTGGTTGAGACTATGCTGACAATAAAATAATATTCAGGCAACTCATTTTGCACAGCTTTAAAATATGTATATAGTCCCTATTGTATATGCCATCCCTGATATATGTCCTTTCCATTGCTCATGTCAGGATGCTTATATCACAAAGTATCTGCTCCATTGATATGTCACCATGTGTGACAGTCGCATAATATACAATAACTGTGCAGTCTGTACTGTATCATGTCACTATGTCATTACTGTTCATACGACAACTGTCTTCATTGACATGCCCTCATCTGCTGTACATTATCATGTTTCATCTGTACTCTTCCCCTGTTTTCATTCCTACAATTCAGCTATGTGTCCCTTTCAATATACATACTTCCCCTGACTATTTATATATAATGCATTTTATGCACCCTTACTGATCATTTACACAACTTTTATTCAGTATGTCTGACATAGGTTTCCACACTACTCTGCACTGTATACATGCTCATGTAATGTGTTGAAACTACATACATTGCTTTATTAAAATCCCTGGTAGCCATTGTAATTTTCCATGCAATCCCACAAACCTAGTTTGCCCATAAGTAAACAGGTACACAGGTCTTCAGGTGATCATGTTGCTTTACATGGTTTCCTGGATGGCACCACTGTTGCTGGCCACAAAACCATGTTTGTTTCCATTTAAACGTGGTGCATGGCATGCATATGTAATTAGCGCAGCTGCTCACCAAGCAAACACATAAACTTTGTGTAGGCTTTGCGCTAAGCCTACACAGAGTTTATTGGAACCCGAGGAATGTTAATAAAACCAGTACATTGCCATACTTGCGGGATTCTTTACTTTGTAAATTATACAAAAAGAAAAAAGGGTTATTTTTCTAAGTTTTGATATAAAGCTTGTTTAACCACTAAGAGGAAACTAGACTTGATAACAAATAAATAAATAAATAAAGTTGAGTCGAGTTGAGGCATGAGAAATTCCAGTATGAAATAAATTTATCAAATACTTTTAGCAATAGCAACAAAAAGCAATTTTATAAGTATATTAACTCAATGTCTGCTAAGAAAAAAAATTCAGTCACTGGACTTTTAGTTAGAGGAAATATAGCAACTGATGCAAAGGTAATTACAGAAGATTTTAATACATTTTTCTTTAATCAGTACCCCAATATAGGTACCAGTATTGATTTAACCTGTGTTTCAAATTTACATGTTAAGTGTCCTCAATTCTCTAGTCAAACAATGTCTGAGTCATTAGAAAAGAGTATTAAAAAACCTCCATGTGGGTTGACCAATTTCCTGCAACTTTGATATATGTTTACTAGATCATCTAACTCCTGTTTTGCACTCAATTTATGACATTCTCCATTAATTGCTTAGTACCTACTTCTTGGAAAAGGTCTTTAATTACACCCATATACAGAAAGGTGGACAAAATGAATTTAATAAATTATAGGCTTATTAATCTTACTTCCATTTTGACTAAATGCTTTGAGAGAGCTTTACTTGTGTTATTGCAGGATGAGTATAACAGATCTGGATATTATGAACAACATCAGTATGGGTTTACTCATGGTAGATCCAGATTAACCAACCCTGTGAAATTTTAAGAGAAATATTAATGGCTTTGGATACATCATTAACTGTTGGAGTTATTAATATAAACTTGGCCAGGGCATCCAATACTATTTTTCACAATTTTATATTAGAAGCATTAGTGAAATTTGGTATTAATCCATTAAAAATTAATTGGATTGATAAATGATTGACAAGACAAACTCAATGTGTCCACATCTAAGGTTGTAAATTTGACTATCTACCAGTAAATTCTGGAGTTTGTCGGGGCTCTGTTTTGAGACCGTTTTTGCTTAACTTAGTAATAAATATTTTAAATAGAACTTTAGAACTTTAAATATTCACTGTTGGCATTTTAAATGTGCTAATGATTATAAGTTGGATTCATCATTAATGGTGACAATTCACAAATTTCTTTCTTCCTAAAACAATTATCTTCCTCAGCAAAGGAGATTAATTTTAATTTTACAACAAATACATATCAAATAATCTATTTTGTTAGACATGAACTAACATTTGATTTAAAATTAAGAGATGTTATATTACAAAAGACTATCATCTAAGGAGTTGGGCATCTTTATTTTTCTGATATTTCATTTTCTTACCATGTTAATAGCATAAGAAAACAAGCACTTTAATTGGCAGGATGTTCAGAGTATTATCTATAAGAGATCAAAACAGTTTAATTCAACTTTATAAAATGTATATTCATCTTGCTTTGGAATATAACAGTATGTTTTGTATATACATCAGGAAACAACTTTATTTACTGGAAGCTATTCAGAGTTGGCTTACCAAAAGAATACCCTCATCCTGACTTCACAGGACGGTGTCAGTCATTAATGCTCTATTCTTTACATTACAGTAATGTTAGAGCCAAAGCAATTTGTGCTTATAGAACATTTAATGATGAAATGTTACAAGTTATTTTTAATATTTCAATGACTATTAAGGAATCATAGATATCACAACTTAAACTTTGTAATTACTGTAAATAGGACATCATTAAGAATTACATTTTTCACACAAATTATACCTAGGACATGGAACAGACTACAAACTGACCTTATTTTATTTTAACAAGACTTCCTTCAAACATAAATTTGATTCTTGGAAGGGAAAGGACATGTATAATGGCAAATTTAGTATTTCAGTGTTCTTGGATGGCCTTTGGGCCTGAACAGTAGTAATGAGAACTTATGAGAATTTACAATACATGTTATATGTTATAACGTGTGTTATAATCATTGCTTGCTGGGCAGTACAGTATATCACATGCTCTATTTTTATACTTCTGTTTTCCCAGATAAAATTGATGTAGTTTTGCAAGAATTAACTGTATGAGATGATCCAGTATTGTTATGTTATCCAGTTTAAACAGCAGTCCTTTTCAACAGCTGATTTCCTACATGTAAGGTTAATACACTTGTATATTTTTAAGAACTTCAAATATCTGACCTGATCATCTTTGCACAGTAATCTGTTTTAGTATACACAACTTTCTGTTCTTGTATATGCTTCTCTACCTCTAATTTTCGTGTTTCACTGGAAGCTTTGGTATGACCCATAATATCTGTATATCTTCAGTCAATATCTCCTCAATTTATTCTCTTAAATAGATTCAGCACAGCATATTTATTATATGCACTCATTTAACCAGCTTGCATTCTACTATCATATCTTATTTCTATGACTTAAGTGGCATTATATGATGTCTTGGAGGTACTGTACTTTGTGCCAGGACTTTCTAAAAATACACTGCAAAGGTTTATGGCTTAGCCAGCAGCTGTCTACCGTATATGAACTGAGAAAAGTTCTCACATCCTTACATAATGGTTAACATTTATTTTTTTGGTCTGACCATATCTGATCTTAAATTAGGAAATGCTTTTGAGTCATATGCTATAAGCCTATTCTTTTATATCAGTACTCCTCTCATGCAAAACTAATTTGCATCTACTGTAACACAACTGGTTTAGTAATGCCAGAGTATCTAAAGTTTAGTGCCTTGGCGAGAAGTTTCTTCCACATTTCAAAAACTTATTTTATTCCATTCATTACTGCCATTTTGTACCTTACAATAAAAGCTTTCTCAGATTTATGGAGACATGGTTGATTGGTATATAGAGATTTATGTGCTAAGTTATGGGATTTGGATAAGGTAGGTAGAAGTTCATCCAAAGACCACAGACGTATATTCAAGGGGGATGCAACAAGTTAATGGAATTCTGGGCTGCACTGAGGTTATAAAATGATTTTCTGGACAATCAACAAGTGGGTTGTAGAATGGTAAATGTACAAGTACATGCCATTGAAGTTGTTTTAAAGTTGGGCACTGGGCAGTGATGGAATTTATCACTTTGGCTTCACCATTCCAGTGACTAGATGCATCAGAGGGAGTCCAACAGTACAATACCCATACTTGTGATTAAATTTTCACTGTCTGTGCTATCCTTCACAATATTATCTTCAGAAAACAGCTTTAGCAAGATCACCAGGGGGAAGGGGCACACATTCCACCACCACTGGTAAGGTCACCACAACCATACGCAGGGGATGAGTCAGAGGGGAAAACCACTAGCCACTGTGGGTGTAGGCAGACATAGGCTTCCACAATATACCTTTGCCCTGGTCAAAAGGGAATGGATAGCACACACACTCAACACCTAAGGGGGTAAAACCATCATCCTATGCACATACATAGTGAAATGGATGCCAGCAGATACTCACAATCTTGATTTACCCATGTAAGGGCTGTGTACTGGTAGCACCACACAGACTCAGCACTGATTTAAAACACTTGTAACTGCCAGACTATCAAGGTATGTTTTGAACCTGCAACAGAAAAATAAATGGCTAATAATACAAATAAATGGCAGATCATTGCATAATGTTTCTTGCTAATGTACCTAACTAGAAGGTGGGTGATTTTTACAGCAATGGCATCAGTATGTGACAGCAATGACTTATATCAATAGATGTGTTCAGTATTAACTAATAGGCCTTATGCATCAAAGATACACACATTACAAAAACATGTTAGAAAGCAGTACAATTTTCAAAAAAGCATCACAAACACATATATACTAAGCACTCAGTCAGCTATGCACTCTGGACATCAGACAAAAGACTTATGTATCCCTGAATCCAAAAGATAAAAAATCAAGGAGATGGCACATTTATCATCATTTGCACAGGGTGTTGTTTGGGTGGCAAGATACCTAGGCTGACACAAAATATAGTGAGTTCATGTGAGTAAGAAAGACAGACAGGCAAACATTTGGATAAAGTATCAAATGACCACTGAGACAGAATGGTCTGTAAGTGTCAGGAACAACTAAAGTAACTGCTATGTGTGTGTGTGTGTGTGTGTGTGTGTGTGTGTGTGTGTGTGTGTGTGTGTGTGTGTGTGTGTGTGTGTGTGTGTCTGTCTGTCTGGGCAGTAAAATTGAAACATATGTGTGAGTGTCTGCAAGAACACAGCCAATATTTATACTAGCTCTATGTCATGACATGTTGGATGGATGTGAGCTGTGCATGGTAAAGGTAACAGTTCATCACTGTCACCCCCATCTGCAAGAACTAGCTCTGCCAGGACTTACACTGGCACGTTCATGCCCATGGTCAGATGTGCTGTTGCTACTGGATTGTGACTGATTTCTGGTGGATGAGCTCTCCTCACAAGTATGCCCAGAACCACGACTCCAAGGCCTAACACATCTGGGTGTGTACATCTCAATCACTAATGGAGCAGTGGAATTAGTGCTACTACAGCAGTGTGATCAGGCATGGCAATGCTGGCTAACATCAGATGATGCTGCTGACCTGCATCCACGTGGATGCTGTCCTCCTCCCAGTAGATGTTCCATTACAAATACTGCCCGTTCCATCATGTCATTCATCTGCTCCATTAAATTGGCCACATGGCAGAGGCATTCATGCATGTCAGCCTAAGCTACATCTACAACCCTAAGCATGTCCTCAAAGGGCCTAGTGGAACATGCCTGCTCCTCCATGATGGCCTTAAACATATGTTGAGTGGCACATAAAGACACACCAGGATCAGGTGGAAGATGAACAGCAGGCCTCCTCCAACCACCCCTAATAACCCTACTGCATGGCACCTCACCCATACTTTGGCTATGGCCAGACCCAAACAGCATTGAAGTCACTCTAACCACTCTACCTGGATCAAGTGTATCACCCTCCACCTGTCTAATATCTGAGAGCTCAGTGGAATAGGTATGATAGGCCTACTGACTGCATCCAAGGGAAATACAGGGAATGGCTGAATGTCAACCTGAGTGTCAAATTCAACCTGTGTATCCCCTGATTATGACTCTGTTTGGCCACCATCATCATCAGAGTTTGCCAATACTCTGACACCAGGTGGTAGAAGTCCTACATTTCCACTGTCAGGATCACCTGTGATAATAAGCAACAAACACATGAAAGAAATTAATACCTACACTAAATATTTAAAAATTTATATGATAACAAACTAACATTAGCCACACTATCGTAGATGGTACAGCAATACATACAACATACATACAACATTCATTACACCTACCTCACACATACAGATAAATGCATATCTCTGACAAATTTTTATCAGTAATCAAAAATGTTTGCCTTACCATGTGAAGATGATGTCACACATGGTAGGTAGGATGGTCATGGAAGAAATGAAACAAAGTAAGGATTCAATCACCACAATTGCAATAACAAAGGGGGACAGTGAATCCACAATTTTTGCCTGCATGTCCGTTAATGATAATTTTGACTGAAACCTGGCTGACATGTCCACCCAAAGCCCATGTGTAATGAACAAAAATGTGTTGTAAAATATCTTAAGTTATAAATAGCTTCACCTCCCCCCCCCAAAAAAAAAGCAAAAGACATGTAAAACAAAAAACACAATTAATTATTAGTTACATTTTTCTAAATTTTACTATATAACCAAATCTTACAACCTGACATAAGCTGATATAATCTTATCTGGAGCTTCCTCCTGACACATACTTGTCCTCCCAGAAACACCAGCACCAACATCAATCACATGTTGGTGTGCAGTCTCCACTAAGATCTCTGGATCTGTGACAGTGTACAGGAACTCTTCATGTGATGTCAGTAGTGGGTCTATAGCAGCCCCTCCCCATAGCCAGCTGTTCACAGGCAACTGCAGCTGCTCTCTTCCAGGTTGATGAAATCATATCCATGGCCCTATGACTCACCTGATCATAAGTTCTGGTGTGCCCCTTACAGCATTCACATCATTGACTATCTGGTTCCAAATCTGCATTCTATCAGCCATATTCCCACATCTTCTCTCTAGCAGAAAAGCACAATGACACCTGAATGCCTGCATTGTGTTGTTTTTAGGGTCTATGTGGATTTGTACGTTTGGGTGCCATAATCCTATGTAACATAAAACAGAGAAGAATACAACACATAAGTATCACATAATTAAATTCCTGCTCATATACACACACACACACACACACACACATATATATATATATATATATATATATATATATATATATATATATATATATATATATATATTTCAACATTAAGCAGTGGAGACACATTTCAGTTATTAAAATTGAAGGTTATGTGGTTGCACCATATCACAGTCACCCAAAAATATTTTGTTCAAAAAAAGGAATACCACTTTAGTAATGTATTGTTTACCACAGAAATAACAGGATGATTACACAATTTCAAGATAAAACCTCTTTAAACACATACAACTTTTGTTGTGGAAACACACAAATGATTATTGGTTCTCCCACCCCCAAAAACAGGCAAATGTAAAGTTTGTACAAACCAAAGAATACCACATAATTCAATTGTATATATGCTTTCAACATAATTATCACAACGTGTGTACACACTTTAAACAGAAAAGTAAATTTTATATGATTGCCAGTCAGGTTTCAGTGTGCCCTGCACTCAACTACAGGTGTTTATGGGCCATATTAAAAGCACAAGACCCCTGTCATTAGCAATATAGTACATTACATTCCCTGAAATAACATAAGAAAATTGTAAGATAAACCATTTTTAACAATAACACTTGTGACGAAAGTTAATAGGCTATCTATAACTCAGTTTTAACAATAACACTTGTGATGAAAGTTAATAGGATGTCTAATGTCTATGCCAGGAATGAAGTATAAGAAGTGCAAACAGATGCATTTTCCATTTTCTAATGCATGAATATAACATTTTATTTGTAGCAAGTTAACAAATCTAGAATGTATTTGAAATATACAATCATACCTTAGCAAAATCATAAGCCTTTTCTGCAGATAAATCAAAAGGAATAGCAATATTCTATGTTCACTAAATACACAAGTCTCCTTACTTTCAAGTTCCTTAGATACAGCGGTACCTTTTATAGTGTAGATTCAGGCCGCTTGAGCACAGTGAAGATGCAAATAAGGTGTGAACTCATTAGAATTGCTGAATCCCAAACTTTTGACTTTCTCTAGCAGGTGTAAATATAGTGCAGGCACTACCTCAGTGTTAGTTGCTAATGGATTGCATCTGTGAATAGTATAAGGGAGAAGGACGGCACAACAGCAATTCAGACTACCTCATCTGTATTGGGCATGTCACCCAGGATACACTTACAAAGTGTATAAGTACTGTAACTGTAGCAAGCTTTTAAATAGAAGTGAACTGCACACATTTCTTAGTTTGTTCGCTAATAACCAATGAGCTATATATCATATCTTGAAAGTACAGCATAGATAAGAGAAGAATGAACACATTACAAATAGAAAGCAGAGCTGCATTGCTGAAAACAATACTTATAACTAGTTGTGTGGTCACACATTGCAATAAATCTGTAAGCAACACATGAACAAACAAATGAGAGAGTACAAGTGTATATGCCTTGTTAATACTGTGGAGGAAATAGGAATTGCTTATATCCACATGATTTGCTTTCCTGCTGCAAAGTAGGGAGATAAGACACTCCTAGTGTGTTTTGTAAGTTTATTAGTTTGATATTTCAAATCCAGAGTTGTGTAAAAATCTGTAAGGTGTGTTAAAATGTATTTTGTAATGTTGTTTATGTTTCCTTTCTTTTTTTTAAATATTAATATTTGCATTACACATGGCTTAGTGTAAATAAGATGAAATGGCTAAATAAATTAAAATTAATGGAAAATGCTCCTATGATTAGGCTAGCATAGATTACATCTGTGAGTCAACTGTATGGTAGAACACCTGGTAAACATGATGAAGCATACTACACATAGAATATGTAGATCATGGTTCAAATTCCACACTTATCTTTTAATGATGAAAACTAACAAAAACCTGTTGCAAGCATAATACATTTCAAGCTTTGCTTGTCTTGTTTGTGCATTGCTCACATATGTGCAAACACAGCATAATTCCTCAGACAACAAGCAGACATTATCAATTTCTAAAAAGATACATTGTGACAGCTTTTGCTTTCCATCAAGCAAACAGGCTAAATGGCATTTTGAGGCAGTCAGCAAGCTTCCACAACACCTGCAGTTCCACTATGCCTGCAGACAATAAGCAAACATTGTCCAATTTCAAAAAGATACATTGTTACATCTTGTGCTTTCCATCTCATAAACATGTTAAGAGGTGTTGCACAGCAGTTAGTATGCTTCCACAACACCTGCAGACTTGTCAGTTTCTAAAAAAAGATACACTAACATGTGTGGTCTTCCATTGTACAAACATGCCAAGTGGCATTGTGTGGAGGTCAGCACTTGTGCACAGTACTGAGTGTAAAAAATACACCTGCTGCTCAGCTCTTTCTGTGGCACTAAGTATCGGCCACTGGTCACAGTACAGGTGTACCCAGGTTATAATCTAGCAAACTCTAAGTTTTATTAATGCTGGTGCACTGTAATTTATATAAAACTAACAATATAAAAATAATTATACCTAAAAATAACTATCTATAGCAAGTGAATTGAGCATACACAATATTATATATTGTATCTCTAATTGTGGTTGTTATTACAATTGTAGTTCTACAATTAAGTATTTATTTTGTGCACATTCATGTCACACACATACATAGTTAATGATGTAACACTGCGATTGTCTTTATTTATTTGACATTTGACATCTGTTAACCGGGCTGGTCCAACTGAGCCAGAAACCCATTTTCAGATGAGACCCTAGGAGAAAAGCTCCAAAGTAATACAAATAAGAAATTATTATTACAAAACCATACAATATTAAAAGACGTGCTAATATATTGCAAAAATAGACAAATATATAAGGTAAAATAATGCATGTACATAGTGGTTATAACAAAGCAGTTTAATATTACTAAACAAGAACATTTAACATAAGTGGCTAATAAAATGGAAAAATAAAATATACATATTTACATATATTATTGCAGCATTGAAACTGGAGTATGACAACAGCATGAAAGAGAAACAGAGTCATAAGAGTTGTACATTAAGAAGAAATATGAATATAATAAAGTGGAGTATGGGAATGAGGGAGTTATTTAGGGTCATAACAGGGGCAATACCACATATTTAGTAGGTAGTGTTTTAGCTCATTTTTTTAAGTGTTTTAGGTGTGTGATATTTTTATGTAAGAGGGTAGTTTGTTCCAGACCTGGGACACTGAGTATTTGTATAAGAGTTTGCCGATGTTTTTGTTGGGTATGTTGATATAAAGATGATGATCGGAGCTCCTGAGAGGATAACTGGTGGTATAGCAGGATACTAGGTAGAAGAAGGAGGGGCAGGAAGTAGGTTTGTATAGTACAGAATGTGTAATTTTAAACTGTGGCCATCAGAGTTGTTGGGGGAATTCAAGCCATTGAAGTTTCTTAACTGTGTGACAGTGGTGAGAGTTATAAGGAAGATTTGTGGCAAATCTAACTGTTTTTTTTTATATTGTTGTTCAAGCTTAGTTATTAAAGTAGATTGGATGTTTGTGATGACTGGGGCTGCATAGAGTAGGCAAGGTAGAAATGTCTGAAACAGGGAAAGTTTAGAGTCTGAGGTGAGGACTTTCTTATTTCTTTATAGTAATCCAAGTTTTGGAGATTTTTTTTAATACACTGTTGGATATGAGGGTCGAATTTTAATTCATCATTACTTATGGTACCTGGTAGCTTAGTGTGAGGTTCTGCTTTAATGATGGTGTTGTCAATGACAAAAGTTGATTTGTGCTGGGTTAGAGATCGGGCATGGAAGAGAAGGAGTTTGTTTTCTTTTTTGGATTCAAGATAAGCTGATTATCAGAAAGTCATCATTCGATGGAAAGGAAAGTGTTTAGTGTGAGTGTGTGAAGGTAAGAGATATTGCTGGAAAAGAAGATACATGTAGAATTGTCTCAATATTGTATAAGAGAGGACTGGTTACAAGCTGTATGGAGGTTGTTAGTAAAGATATTGATTAGAAGGGGGACCAGGATAGAACCATGGGGGACTTGAGATCTGATAGGGAGGAAGGGGGAGCGGGAAGTGTGCCATCTGACAGACTGTAGCCTGTTGGACAGGTAGCTAGAGAACCAGCTAAGAGAGGATGTAGAGAGATTGAGATCAGATGGTTTAGGTAGAAGTTTAGAGTTAGATACTGTATCAAAGACTTTAGAGAGGTCAAGGAATAGACAGGATACAAGTTGGTTGTTGTCCCTAGCCTATGCTACAGTATGGGTAAAAAATAGGGCTGTAGTAGCAGTACTGTAGTTTGGTCTGAAGCTGTGTTGGGTATAAATTCAAAAGATTTTCATTGAGTAATAGTTTGAGTAGCTGAGTATGAATGCATTTTTTGAGAATTTTAGAGAGGGGGATAGAATGGCCATGGGTCTAAAATTAGAAGGCTAATACACCAATGTATAAATGAATGTATTCAAGACTGTGTTTTTAAGATGTGAAGAAGGCTGTTTGCTGAAAACAGTTATCTTTTATTGTTAGAAAAGAAACCAATTATCATAAAAACATTTAGAGTTAAGACTCTCAGTGAGTTTTATTTCATTTTACTTCCAGTCTTAATTAATTTGTTTTTGGTAAGATTTCTGAGTCCTTTGTCATTTTGGGGAACTGATGATTTGGTTTTAAGCCAGGCTTTCCAGATATTATCTTTTTTATGCATAAGGGAGCGAGCATCTTTAATAAGCCAGGGGCCATAATTAGCTTTTATCCTATATTTCCTTGTGGGAGCCAAAGAGTTAAGAATGTCAAGGAAATTCTGATTAAATTTTTGGATGACTTTGTTGAGGGGAAGGTGATGGAGGAAATACCAGTTGATGGAGGATAGTCTAGAGTTAATTTTGTCAGCATTAAAGTGTGAGAGTTTTTGGCAGTCACTGTATAAGTGAGCCTTAGGTGGTTGGCAAGAGTGCCTTTAGATGTGGGTAGAAAGATGGTCACACAAGGTGTCGGGTAAGGTAGAGGAGTTGTGGTAGAGGATATATTTGGTTGATAGGATGCAGTGTAGGATTGAACTGGTTGTAGTGTTTTTATGTATACATGTGGTGGATGTGATAAGTTGTTGAAACCATGAAGGTTGATGCTGAGGTTAAGGGGGATCAGACTTTAGTTTAGTCCAGTCAATATTTATGTCACCAAGGATGATTGTTTCATAGGATATATATTGTGGGAGAACCATGAAAGTATGTGCTCAAGAATGGGGATATTATTCCCTGGAGGGATGTAAATGGAGGCTACAGCAATTTTTTGTGTGAATTTCAGTGTCAGTTTAGAATTAGTAGTTCAGCAGGGTCAAAGCTGGGTAGAAGAATAGGTAGAGGGGAGAGGTTGAGTTGGTCAGAGCAGATGATGGCTACACCTCCCCCTTATTTTAGATTCTGTTTGAATGGTAAATGTCATATCCAGGTGGTAAGATTTCATTGTTTGTGTACGCTGAATGGTAAACGTCATATCCAGGTGGTAAGATTTCTTTGTTTGTGATATATGGTTTTAGCCAAGTTCAGATAAGGTTAGAATGTGTGGGAGGTGTGGGCAATCCATGAGTGGAGTTTGGTGGTTTTATTGACAAGGCTTTGAATGTTCATTGAGTAGATAGATAAGGTTTTGGGGGAAGGAGAGATGGGGGTGGATGGTGAGGATGGGGGTGCACTGGGTACAGGGATATTGTTGTTGAAGGATGAGGTACAGGGACCAATGGGGGTCTATATTACCTTACTGAAAAGACATAATATCGAACGGCTTTTCATCAAACTGTAAAAGTTGAAAGCCGAAAATAGCAAAAATGCGAATGAGCGGATTCTTTCCCTGGGAAAGAAATTGCTACCCTACCACCAACTACACACTAATCTAAACATAACAAAGTGGTGGACTTCACCCCCATACCTCCCAATGTGGGTGATGTGCCTCACACACCCGCTAACTAAATATACCAACTCGGAGATTGCACTACAGTGGGGAAAAGGGCAAACTCACAAGGATAGCCAAGCAGTTTCTTTGCCAGGGAAAGAATTTGCTCATTCGCATTTTTGCTATTTTCAGTTTTCGGCTTTTCCGATTCGATGAAAAGCCATTCAATATTATGGCTTTTTGATAAGGTAATAGGCAACTGGACCAGGGTTGGGACAAATGTCTCCAGCTAGAAGGACATTTTTTTTGAGTTTGGTAAGCTGCGGATATTAGGGATAGTTGATGCAAAGTTTTATCTTTGGTCTGCAGGAGAGGGAGGTGTAAGGAAGTATATTAATTTTGTGGAGGCAATTATGAGAGAAGTTATAGAGAGATGGGGAGATCTTGTATGTGTGGATGATGTCATTACTATTAAGGGTGAAGGTGTGGGTAGGAGATGGTTTCAGGTAAGAGAGTTTACTGTTGTATGAGTCTGAGAGTGTGAGAAGGATGAGAAGTGAGGTGGTTAGGCAGCAGTGGAACATGATGTGGTACAAAGTGATTGAGAAATAGGAAGAGCAGTCAGAGAGAGAGAATTAATGGGTCAGAGTGGGAAAAATAGTTATTTGTAATTAAATTGAGTTAATGAGGTATAAGTTGAAAGAGAATTGGAGTTTGTCCAGTTACAGGGAATGCTGGTAGAAGTACAGTGTGTGATAAATGAATAGCTTGAGTTGATGTAGGGAGGGAGCTAGGTGTGACAGGTTGTGGTGTAGGATTTAGGATGTATTAGTGGAGGGGTGAGGTTTAAGACAGGAAGAAGAAGTTGATTGGGTGTGTGATAGAAAAAGGGGTGTAGTGGCTAGAGAATAAATCTAAAGAGTGTGAGGGTGGATGCGAATGGGAGTAGGGTAGTGGAGTGGAGATAGCCAGAGCATAGTGAGGGCAAACAAAGTGGGTTGTACCACCATGGTGGCCAGTCCTACAGAAGAAAACTATCAGGGAAATATAATTAATGAGCATGTCTGACAAACACTCCCTCTGTGGAAAGGAGTTAAAACACCTTTGTGGGAAATTATGTATTGTCTATTTTACACAGGTTTGAATTCCACATTGTACAAATTACTTTTATGAGTGTGCAAGGTCACCCAGAAATATGTCAGGTTATAAAATTTATACACCCCAATACATGTTTGAAAAGTTAAGTCATCTAACAGGTACATCAGCATCCAACCCAAAAACTAATACCAACTGTCACATTACTCTTTCTAATTCATAAACCACCTTCCTCTTTTCTTGGCATTCTTGTTCTCCACGTAACATCATGCAAATATGGTTAGCATTCTTGTGTGGGTTTGCACACTGGCAGTTAAATGTTATATCACAAATTGGTGGGAAAACACTTTGACTGTTACTGTATGACCTGTGTGGGCATGGCAGGAGCAAGAAGGGAAGATGTCCAATTTAGGGCTCAAAGATGGGGTGTAGTGGAGTCTAGAATATTCACTGGACTTCCTGTAAAGTGTCACAGCAATAGGATATTGCAGGGGAGTATACTGAATCTCATTATAAATCAGAGGCTTGGAATTGTCTTGCCAAAGCTGTCTCCAATGTGACTGGCATTATACATTGGAGAACAATGACCTGAAAAGGCCAAGCAGGCACAACTCAACCAATGGCAGGATTAATTTAGGACTGCTGACATCCCACAATTGTGTAAGTATACAGATAAAGATACTTTAAATTATGCTCAAAGCTGGAGATAGCCAAGACTGATATGCATAATACTTTCCTCTTTTTCTCTCATCTGTATTTTACAGCTGTCTAAGAGATTGCAATAAACAGGGAAGCCCATGATGAACATATAGAAAGGCTAAGGGAAGCAAGAGGTATGTATGCAGTACAATATCATTATTACTGTATTAAAAGTATTGCTCTTCTATACATTACTAGTAAATTAAGCATGCATATCTGAAACTGTTAAATCAAGCATACATGCTTCATTCTGTAGCTCAAAGGAATTGTAGGAGTCAATTGCAATAGTGTATTCAGATGTTTTGGGTTCATATCCCACAAGTAACAAATACATACTAAAACAATAAAAATATTATTGGCATAAATGTCATGTTGTCAACTTAATCTGTATTATTTGAGAAAGCATATGTGGAATATGTGCAGGCTGTAAGGATTACTTGGAACAATTATTAGCCTTAGTTTGCAGTTTTTAAAAAGCATAATTAATGTAAAAGTAAAATTATATTTATATCATAGTAATTTATTGTATGTGATATATGATGGTTCTAATTATCTTTTTCTTCTTTTGTCTCTTACCCCACCCCTTATCTCTCTTTTTTATTTTTATATGTGTGATCCCAACATTTTGATGTCATAATTTTCAGGCAATGATTTCCGGCACAAGGAGGTAGGCCAGCCAGTGTAGCTCAGCCTTCCACCTCTCCATTGGCTGCTGCACTAACACCCAGCATATTTGGGACCCAACCTGGCACTACTTCCTCTGCATCCCCTGTACAACCAGGGCCTTGAACATCAGGTACGATTACCCTGGCAGCTAGTGCACTGGTACTCTCCAGGAGTATTAGTGGAAGTGGTGATTTTGAAATCTGACAGGAGATGCCAGGCATGGTGTGTGAGGTCATGGAAAGTACCACTGTTGCATGCCTCAGCTGGATGGAGAAGATGCTACCTGGAATGCTGGGAAAAAATGTCAAGCACTCCAACAGCAAGCTGAGGAAGTGAATGGTGATGAAAATTCTGAAGGTGAGGATTAGATTCTCACTGTCCCCATGCTTGATGGTCATGGGCATTCAATGTCCCTTCTCTATCCCAAATCATGGTGTCCCCAAATCTGTTGTGCCCCTCCCCATCCCTGTCTCTGTCTTGTCTGGCTTGTTTGCCTGCAACTGCATCCTCACCTACCTGACTTACCCGATACTGACATCCCTTTGTCCTGTACATTCCTCTCTTACTGAAATTAAATTAAATTAAAAAATGAGCACCTGTCCCACATACACACACAAAGAATATATATATATATATATATATATATATATATATATATATATATATATATATATATATATATATATATATATATATATATATATATATATATATATATATATATATATGTATCATCCCATACATAGCTCTCCACTTTGGACATGTGTCTTCTCGACAGGTCTACTTTTAATGCTTGAGTTACCAAATACTCAAACTACACAAGATCGAGACCATAAACCCGAGTTCTCATTATCCTGAAACTTTAAATACTCAATTGTCATTATATTGAAAAATAATACAATCAGTAAAATGTTTAAATACTCTACTACCACTTTAAAGATGTACTTTGTACCTAAAAAATATGGCAGACATTATGTTCTACAAATCCAGGAACAGTTGCAGAACTTTATAGAACAACATTATCACAGGAACAGAAAGAAGTACTTATCAAAGAGTACATTTCCCATTTGGAACGAACCATAAAACTTAAGAAATAATGGTGATGTAAGTATAAATATACAGCAAAATGTAAAGATAGAGTTATTACTATATGTTTACCAAGTAGTGAAGAATCAAGTAATTCAGTTGCTCACTATCATGCAGCAGATCCTTTAGAAGTACAGAGATATACATTGTGTAGTGAGTTTAAACACAGAGCTAGTTTGTCCAGAAATAAAACCTGTTTAATAGTTGATGATGGTATAACAACAGCATTGCTAGAGTTTGGCTACAGTTCTGTTGACCTTTTGAAAGCAATCACTAGACAACTAAAGATGCAATATATTCATTTACTTATAAAGCTTTGAAATGTTGTTTTACTGTATACAAGTATGAAATAAGTACAAAAAAGCAACCACATTATGTGTGCCTCTATGTATGTAAAAGTGTGTGTGCATAGTCAGATGGACATCAGTCTGCATCCTACTATTATCAATCCAGTTCCATGCAGAACTAATATTTTGACATTTGTACATGCCTACCCAGCCATTTTATACAGACCTCCCAACATCTTCTCTCAAACATACAATGATGATAGTTTCCACTATAAATTACCCAGTAGCAGTGTGAAAGTCAGACTTGTGCTGTGGCACATGCATTAAGTACTGAGTTCTCTAGCTTGTGTAGCTAGTTAGGAGTTCTAATTTCACTGCAGTCAATTATTGTGTGTGTGTGTGTGTGTGTGTGTGTGTGTGTGTGTGTGTGTGTGTGTGTGTGTGTGTCTAGTCAGAAGAGCATAAGTCTGTATCCTACTTTCAGCAACCCAGTCTCATGGAGAACAAAAATGTTGACAGTCGTACATGCCAATGTATCCATTTCATACAGATCTCCCAACATCTTCTCTCAAACATCCAGTGATGATGTTGTCCACTATAAATTGTCCAGCAACAGTGGAAAAGCCAGACATATGCCATAGCACTTGCATTAAGTAACGGAGTTCTGTAGTTTGTGTAACTAGTTAAGTAGGAGTTCTAATCTCACTGCATTCAACTGGTGTGTGCGTGATTGTGTGTGTGTGTGTGTGTGTGTGTGTGTGTGTGTGTGTGTGTGTGTGTGTGTGTGTGTGTGTGTGTGTGATTGTGTGTGTATGAATTCATAAGAGCATAAGTCTGTTTCCTACTGTCAGCAATCCAGTTCCATGAAGATCAAATATTTTGACAGGCATACATGCCTAAACATCTATTTCATACAGACCTACTAAATTCTTCTCTCAAACATTCAGTGATGGTTTCATGTTGTCCAGCAGCAGTACAAAAATCAGACTTGTGCTGTGGCACCTGTGTTAAGTACTGAGTTTGCTAGCTTGTGCAGCTGGTTAGGTAGAGGTTCTAATCTAACTGCAGTTGACTGTTGTGTGTATGTAGTCATAAGAGCATGAGTCTGTATCCTACTGTTAGCAATCAAGTCCCATACAGAACAAATATTTCAAAAGTCTTACATGCCTACTCAGCCATTTAATACAGGCCTACTAAAGTCTCACAGGCATACACAGCTGATGTCATCAGCTATAAAGTATTGTCTGACACTCTAAAAGCCAAACGTGTGCTGTAGTGCTTGCAATAAGTAGTGTGTTATATAGATAGGTAGGGTTTCTAGTCTCACTGTGCTCAAATTATAAGTGTCTTTGTGTTCAGTTAGTTCACAATCAAGAGACTATTTTAGATCAGCATTCTCACCAGACACTGATGAAGTCATCAGCCATAAAGTGTTGTCTGACACTCTCAATTCATGATTTGGACTGTGGCACTTGCATTAAGTAGTGTGTTCCATAGATAGGTTGGGGTTCTAATCCAATTGTGTTCAACTGGTGGGTGGGTGTTCATTAAAAATCAGTATGTTGACAATTTTAGAACTGTATGTTAGTCCACAGCTACGTCAGACACTCCACTGGACATTTTCTTTAAGATACATTAATGATGTAATCTGGTATAAAGTGCACTTTGACATTATTCAAGTCAGAATTGTGCTGTTGCAGTAATGTTGAGTACTGTGTTCCCTATCTTCTGTTACTGGATATTTAGGGAATCTAATCTGACAGCAGGTAACGAGTGTGTATACATTCAAATAATATTTTTAAGACAATTTTACACCAAGATGTGACTCCACATCCATGTTAGACACTCCTCCCAACATGTTATTCTCAGGATGCAATGCTATCATACTCCATGAAGTTCAATGTGACACTGATAACATCAGACATATGTGGTGGTGCTACTGTTACATTGTATGGAATTTGGCTTCTATACCTACACTGGTGTAATGTTCAAATCAGACACAGTACATTATGGTCATTTTTAATTGCGTATCATTTCACTAACATTTAGGAGAATCTTTAACATAGCCCCATGCAGCCAACATCCCCTTTTCCTTCTGGCCACATGACATCCTTCATGCAGAGGAGTAGAGGATTTCCTCATGTGAAAGATGCATACACACATCATGCAGCAGAGTTCTTCCATGAGCCACTACTGCCATCTTCCCTGGATGTGTGATTGCTAATTCTATCATGGTGGCGGTGCACATTTCACATATGGAGAGAGGTACTATGTAATGTAATGAAACAAATACACACTTATGCACATACCCTTACTATCTTCCAGCACATAGATAATATGGAGTTTGGTTTAAATGGAATGATGATGGATAGGATTTTATGTGATGTTGGTTATTAGCTTAGTAATGTACTATGAACCCATGAACATTTCACATGTCAGTATTGTTGTCATCAACATGTGCTATGTTGAGGTATGTATGTACGATAGGCTGGCAGGACAGTATTTCAATCTGTGATGTGAGGTAATGTATTGATGGCCACTGTTCATTACATATTCCTTCCATAACAGCTGTAGTAATATGCCTCATGAGAATTGTTGACATGGAATGATACTATGTATATTGTTGGCTTAGGAAGGCATATGTTTTTGTACTGCTGCAGATTAACTCTCTAGGCAGTTCTCATTCAACCATCACAGTAGCACTTGCTGTATAGCACAGGTGTGCATGTGTCTACCTACCATCATTAAATGCTCTGTGACATACATTGATATAAATTCATTCTGATTACATGGGCACATAACTCTTGTTTCACATATGTTATAATGCTGTAATATACACCAAAATATCACATTTTGATTCAATTGCAACCTTGTGGAATTCATTGTATGTGTAATTGTGTTGCTATTCCCAAGGATTATTGAGGTGGTCACCAACACTATTGTGTGACTATCAGCCTTTGTGTCAGTACATGTTCTGCATGAGGCGCAGCCATCTTATTTGTTATTTGTCCTTACATGGTATTAAGCCTCTCAAACACAGCTTTCTAAAGAAAAAATAGGCATATGTTGTGCAATTGATGTAATTATGTGACATTAGTACAGTTGTATGACTGTGTGGCATGTGGTGCATAACAAAGGCTGTATTTGGAGATGTTACAAATCATTTATTTAAATAAGTGTTAAATTTTAAGGGGAATACACAACTAAGTGCAGAGCTGTTTGTGGATGCAACCTGCTATAAAGAACTGGAGAAAATAGGCAATCTGCTAGCTGACAGTTTGTCTCATACTTCACCCCCTGTCACCTCTAACCATCAGCGAAAGTATACATGCAGACATTACTCAGTTTATTTTCTCAGCAGAGCAGCTTATCTGTGTGCTCTCTAAGGCTACAAACACAGACTTAATGAGCCCTGACAACATCCTGTGTGGCCTATACCATGATATAAAACCTGACCTTGCAGACACATTTGAATCCCTACTTAAACACAGCCTCCAGACAGCTTATGTTCTTGCAGAAGGGTGTACAGCAACAATCACCCATCTGAATAAGTGGAGACCATCACCTGATCAGGGGCTTATAGACACATACTCTTGGCTTTCCTCATCTGTGAGGCAGACCAATGACTCATCATGGACATTATCAAAAAGAACATAAGTAATCTTCCAACTGTGTACCAAACATGTTTGATTTGTTTAGGGCTACATCATGTCTGTTAAATCTGTGTGATGTCTTAAAGAAGGTCACCAGGCATGCATGATAAAAAGACTGCCATCCCATGTAACTTGACCTAGCTAAGGCATTTCACACAAATCCAGACTAAGATATTACAGAAAACTGTGTCAAACACACATCAACACTTACATCACCAAGTGTGTAGACAAATGGATCACATACAGGACACATACTGTCAAATTGTGTGAAGTTACCTGTGGTTAGACTCCAGTGACCAGGTCCAAATTCAGGGTTTTGTACTTGGCCCTTACTTGTTCAGTATTTAAGTCTTATAAGTCAAGACAAACTTACACATCCTTTGTCTAACCAGCTTTGTGGGTGACTGCAAATTGTGGACAATCAGTGAATTCAAGAATACTATTGATATACTGAAGAAAGTATTAACACACACAAAGGATTGTTGCCAGAGCCATGGAGACACAGTAGATGAACAAAAATCATAATTAGTTCCTTTATGAAAGCAAATACACAAGCTAATTATAATATAGACAGCACACACCTATGAACAGACCAAGAGGTATGTGACCTAGGTAGTGGGTACTCAGGTAGATTGTAAGTGGAACTTCAACCAGCATGTGCCCACAGTGGTGACAAATCCCTTGTATGTAGCACATATTCTGAGTATGGACAGGCCATCCATCCCTTGGGCATTATGGTCCCATTGTTCTCAGCCATCATCACACCAATAATTTAGTACAATGCACCCTTTTGCATGTACCTCACCACATATCTTCCAGGGATCATACAGTTAGCTCCCACACTTCTTATTGGCCATACATATGTATTCTTTGTGACTCATAATCACTATGAGTTGACAGTGCAGACTTCACTTCAAGGTTTTATATAAGATGCATGTGTGATACATGTTCCTGTGATGCACCCAGTAAATACATAGCTCATTGACAACATTGATGGCATGGGTTACATTCTTGCAAGTGTGGATTGTGGCATATATTTATGTCATACAAACCTCTCAACTAACCAGGATTGCTTGTAATTTAAACTGCAGGTGTAACAATGTCCCTCTTGATACATTCAAAAAGTAGTAATTTTTGAGGAAGGTGCCCTTAATTCCCCTTATAGATTACTGACTAATCAGTGCAGTTGCACAAGTGTTTTCATGCAGAACAGATGTAATAACTCACAATCACATATTTTATGTCAATGACACAATTAATAGTGGAATTATTCTGATACTGTCCATGACTGTGTGTGCTTCTGTCTACTGTCGTCCATGCGCCTGTTTCTATGTCGCCCAATTGGTTAAGACCTATGCAGACATTACATTCATATTCAAGCAACTAATTTTGCACATCTTCACAATATGCATATAACCCCCCTTGTATATACCGCCCTTGATAAATGTCCTTTCTAGTGATCATGTCAGTGTGGTTATATCACAGCCAGTCATCTCCATGGATATGTGACCTTGTGTGACGGTCACATAATATACAATAACTGTGTAATGATGTCAATATAGCCACACAGAAGGTGTAAACAGCATTACATACTGTATTATGCACATATGTGATTACTGTTCATTCTACAACTGTCTTGTCTTTGGGGTGTATGTGCATTAACCAGAATCCCTGAATCACAGACAAGTTAATTGGAGTCAACATTCACAACTCCACAGTAAAAACCAACAAATACTGTACTCCAAAAACACCAAAATTCTTTTTTCTTTAATAAAACAACAAAGCTTTTGGGATGGATTCCCTTCATCAGTGTTCACAAACAAAATTAACAGGTCAGTTTAAATACAACATTTAAAACAATCACAAGACACAGAACCTCTATCTGATCTGTTAGTTTGCACTGAATTGGATGAAACTAAATGGATAACTGAACTGAGAGCGGACACCTATCCAAGTTTGAATTATGTCATCTCATTAAAACCAATCTTAAATGGGCGTATACCCTGTTTTTGATTTTGATTGGCTACAGCTGCTTTTCAAGGCCTATGATTGGCCACATTTTATGATATAGTAGATCTGATGAAGGGAAGCAGCCCGTAAGTGCTAATCTCTCTTTTTTTGTTTTTATGGTATTCATTAAAGTTTTTACTCACTTACTAGCCTTGGTGGTTCAACTTGGCTTTTTTATACTTGTGGGATATTTTTACAAGTTCGGACCTTCAGTGCTTACTGGCTTTCTATTTGCCTTGATACTTACACAGTATAAATTAGATATCTTTTTATAGCTTATTTTGAGTAATTTGATGTAAACAGTTGTGAATTTTACTTGACTTCATTGTAGAAACCTTGCTGATTCATTTTTCTAGAACTATTATATGTTTGACTAATGGCAGACCATCTCTTGTTATCATGCTTATAATCAAACTCACTACACAGCCTTTTTGGTGCCATATTTGACTGAATTTTTATTTTTGTGAGAGGCTTCACAACTACTTTTTTCTCTGTTTTTGATCACTTTCAATGTTTTTGTCTCCTAAACTGCTGTATACATGCCGCTTGTCTGAGCTCTTTTATTTGTGATAAGGTGATTTGTCTCACATGGCACATATCAATTGATTTACTTAATGTTAAATCTATTTCTCTTAGTAGCTCATTCTTTGTCTCACTATTTCAATGCTGCACATAATTCTTCCTCAGAGAAATGAATCATGTAGTCTGCCATGTTTGTAGGATTTGGTGTAATTGCTATGTTCAGTAACATAAGTATCAACAGACCTTCTGCAACCTTGTACTCTTATAGCCTTTCAGCCTTTCTAAATTTTATTTTCATATAGTGTTGCAATTAATATTTGTGATTATCTGAAATGCATATATCTTGTGCTAATATTACTTGTTTGGCAATGCTGTGTTACTTTACCGAATGTAATTATTTTATTTTTTAGGGTGGCAATTTTTCATAAGCAATGTATACATATATCGTTCTAAGTTTTATGGATTATCATAAACTACTGCTTTTGGATGGAGTTTTACATAAGTTGATGCCATTCCTTAGTTTTTGCCTTCATACAGAACTTCTGAATAAAAATGTACTCTACTTTTTTGGTGATTTTTACACCTGTGCATTTTCCAAGTTTTTGTATATTCTTTCAGAATACTTTATTCATTATTACTTTTTAATTTTTAATAGTGCTCATTTATTACTATCAGATTTTGTTGTACTTTTTATTTTTAGTTATGAGTTTATTATTTTTTCTAGTGTAAGTGTTTGGGGTTTGATAGACAATATTAAGTGGTGGTTGGCTTTGGACAACCATAGGGGTACTCTTAACCAGAGATATTCAGAACCTTTAGTGTCACCCTATGTTGAAATAATTTTTGGACAGCAGCCCTCTCTGTTTTATATTTTACTAATGGAGTCTGCAATCATTCTCTTGCTGTTAAGTACTACAAATGCCCTGAAGAGTTTAGTATTGACAAAATGTTATGTCATTTTCCAACCAACCAGATATTATATCTGACTTTATGTGGGATTTTGACCTGGCATTGCATCAGAGATGCATAATAGCCATGGTGGTACAGTGGTAACATTGTCACCTCACAGCAAGAGGTTCTCCTGTTCAATTCTCAGCTGAAGCACCTTCTGTGTGTTGTCTGCATGTCCTCCCCATGGTTGAGTGGCGTTTGAAAGACATGCGTGTATGGGCATGCCTTCGTTGAAGGTTGGGCATCAGGCTGGCACCTAGGCACCATAAAAATCTTCTGCCAATCATTAGCGGACCTGGAGTTCTGCTGTGGTGACCCCTAACTGGGAAAAGCTGAAAGAAGAAGATTGCATCAGAGATGCGGTTGTATGATAAGTTTAGTCCTCACATACAGAACACCCTTAATTGGAAGGGGTTAAGAGACAAAAGTTTAGTATGACTTAGCTGTAGCAAAAGACTAAAATGATTCCTATTGGAATAGGTGGCAGCAGTCAAAATGTTTGCTGAACCATGCCTTTTTTATTTGTTTAAGCACTTACCAAGGAGGCTCAATGATGTTTTGTATAAAAGTCTATTAATCTGATAGAATGTTTTATCTGGAATAACAGTAGATGAAGAGTTATGAGGTGTGTAATATCCTGACCTCAGAAGTCATTGGGATTGGATTTCCCTCACTGGGATGCCTACCTTAATCTTAGCAACTTTAGCTACCCTTTCTCTTGTGACCATAACAAGCTGCCACTTTGGGCAACTTTAGAAAGCACAGCCATGTATTCATTTACATATTAGACAGTTTCCTGGTATTAAGCACACCTTACACTTTCATTAAAAATGGGAGAAAATATATACAATTTACTTAACATTAAGAAAGTTGCATAGGATCACACCACCACTTGATGTAGGGGGGGTCTACAATACCCTTATTGGAATGCCTCAGTTATGAGTAAATTATAAGGTACTGGTACGTGTCTCTCTTGCCCTACACAGCATGAGTCTTGTTTTTTATTTAAATACTTTTTAGTACTCTGCTTTCTAGCTTGACCTCTCTAATCAGCCACCAATGAGGACCAGAATACACTGGGAGGGTTCAGCTGTATGCTCCTTTTGCCTGGGAGTTGCTGCTCCTGTTGCATTCACCAACCTGGGAGCTTATATAGTGTGCCAGTATGGATAACTTTATAAGATTCGTAAGCTACACCTGTTTCACAAGGCTTACATAACCGAATTGTATATCTGCCAAAATTTGTCTTTAACAGTCAGATACTTCATTCTGGCTGATTGCTTTTGCTAAATATTACACAGTTTTAGTGTTTTCATTGGGATGTGATTAGGATCAAGAACAAAAAATAATCAACCATTAATTGATGCAATGATTGAATAATAAAGTAATGACACAATACACAGTAACTACATACATGGCAGAAAAATATATTGTTCTGTGGTTTGGAAACCCAAGTTGTCAGTCTAAGAAGGGAGATCATGTACTGCATTAATCTAGTCTACAAAATGAGGCAGTATCTTTGTAGAGTGTATGCTAGTACATATTATCAGAACAGTAAGTCTGACATCTTATCCACTAATCACCCTAGCTTGTCATTACTTTACAGATACTTAAAAGAGTCACAACAGAATTTAGCTAGGTCATAATAACGGTGTGCATGGGTTGTAATAATGCTTATAGTCTCCATGGTGCTCTACAGCAAGCCCCTTTTTCTGAGTTTAAGTCTAATGACATAATGCTTTAATGTTTCCTCCTGCACCTTATGTGCCATCACAGTCTCTTTTATAACCCATGTTCACTATTAGAAGGCCATTCCACCCATCAGACTAAATACACTGTTTTCCTCTTCCATCAAGCCTTACCAGTGCAGGAATTGTTTTTGCTTACTTCATAGTGCTGGCACTAATTATTTATTTTGATGCCTTTTTCTTATGCATATCTGTCTACATTGCTGCTGTCTATTTTTCCATTACCTTTGCTTTTTCATTGTCAGATTTTTTTTATAGAAATATGTTCATTTCAGGCACTTGCACTCTTTTGACAAATATTCATGACATCTGGGCTCTCAACACGTTTCTGCGTTAATTCATTTTATTGATGTTGGGGATTAAAGTAACTATTTTGTTCTGTTAGTTCAAGGCAAAGCAAACAGTACTCTTGTCTAACTGCCTGTTTCCTTCTCATTATTAAATTTATTATTGGCATCACTTATTTTTTGGGAATACATACTTAAATCAGCTTTAAGGTGTAACATGTTGTCTGCCTTTGTTAAATCTAATAACATGTAAGAATGTCACTATCCCATTTTCTGTTAGATCTGATTTTATTAAGTCAACTTTGTAGCATATAACATAAAGTGCAGATTTAGCTGGGATGTCACTCAGATAAAGTGTGTGGGTTGAAAGATAATTTATATTAAAGGATTTTCTACAAAATATAAATATATAATAGCCCCAGAATGTACTAGTTAACTTAATGAATATTAAAGCATATGTAATAAAATGAGAATGACATCACCAAAATATTTCATTGCTAGGATTATTCATTGATTATTCATATTTATTGATGATGTATGTATGCACTGTTATAAGATGGAAATATTTATACACATTTGTAAATACATCACAAGAGGTTAGATTACAATTTCTTAACATGCAAATGCATTTAGATCCAGGAAGACACACTTCATGATGTTATTCTTTGACTGGCACATTCACAATACATTCCCTACTGAGACAGAAAAGAAACCGCTTTTTTTTTTCCTGCAAAGAAATATAGCTGTCTTGATGTTGCTTGCCTGCTGAGATACTATTCAAAATCAGACTGAAAGCTATACAGTACATCACTTTCTATGATTAGCTCATTTGTAGCAGTGTAATATTTTGTGTAGCTGTTAGAATTAACATTTGCTCTCTACACAGGCATTCATAACATAACGTGTTGCTCAATATCAAGGTATGCTATGATGACATCCATCTTTCCTGTTATCAAACTGTTAAGAAGAAAAATATATATATTTTAGCACATATACATATAGACGTGAGCTATACTGCAGGTAGATTTGGAATAATTGTCTATAGTACATGCGGCAGTCAGTTACAAACTGCAGTTTAAGTTATTAAAGGCTTGCCATGAGTTGAGTGGGGGTGAATGTGTGTTTCTTGACTGGCACGTTTTCGTTTTTTTTAACTATGTACTTATTTTGTGGTGGAGGACATATACCACAGCATCTTGCGGCCTTCCCTTAACAATATTAAGGGGTTCTAGAATGGAAAGAGTTCAATGAGGAGTTCACATTTAAGTCCATTATCACCCCCTCTCTACACACTGGCATCCTTTCAGTTTTAAATTTCTCTGCAGTAAGTTAAGGTAATACAAACAAATACAAAATAAATTTATTGTATACAATGTTAGATCTCCCCTTCACAACCCTCATTTTTGCATTAAACACTGCTAGAAATGGATTGTTTAATATGGGTGCATACATCAGAAAGTGTTCCCTGAGATACAAAGCAAAGCCATTACTTTCATATGTAAATTCTTATAACTTATTTAGGCACTGAAACAGCAAGAGTTCCATTTTCAGGGATATGCAGGGCAACATATACAAATATATTAAACTACAGTAATATGTAGAATCAAAGATGAGAAACTGTTTCATGAAAGATAGGCAGTACTCTAAGAATAATTTTGCTGTATGCTGCAAGCTGCAATATATTAAATATACAGTTACTGTCTCTCTATTTCTGGCCTGCCAACTCAGCATAACTCTGGAATTTAGGGGAGACAGAGAGCAAGACATATTTTATCTTGAAGCTTATCGGATGTGTTTGCATAGTCTGAACCTCAGCAATGCAGAATAATACAAAGGAATTTGAAAAGAAAATGACATCATAATGGCCTTTCTCTGGTTCTCAAAAATAGCTTCACAGATTTTATTACCTTTTGCCATAACATTCATACGTTTAAGCATATTTTCCAGAGTTGTAAAAGATGAATAGCTTGATTTAAAATGCAGTTCTTTTGACAGGAGGAGGAAATTAAATGGAAGGCCAAAAGTGGTTACCTGCTTTTCCATGAGCATTACTGTATAACAGAAGTCATCTTGAATTAAAGTAAGATGCTCCATTGCTTTTGATTGGTCCTAGCACTTAAGGTATTTTTTGTGATCAGTGTAAAATTTAATATGTTCATGCATGGTACAACATTGATAAATAGAAAAAAGAATCATTACATGCAAACAGCAAGCACAAAACCCTTTTTTGCCATGCATATTTTATCACCCATTCTTAGCTATAGCTGATAAATATCATTGTAGTTTTCTTGTCAGACACAACTGTCTATGATGCTGAGACACGGGAGCTACAAAAATGCTGAAAGCATGAATTACAGTTTCAATACTGTGATTTATTACAAATTATATAATGGTAGCTCAGTAGTACGCAAAAATGTGCATGTTGATTGGTCAACCCAACCAGCATCCCCATAGTAACATTAAGCATATATCAATAAAAAAAAGCCTTGCTGCTGAAGTCCAGCTGGACTTTCTTCTATTAATATATGCTATGGAACTCAATGCTTGATAGCTTAAATCCTGTTATTCTAGCAGCTTTCTAAGTTTATAAGAGCAACATTTACAATAGGGACCTTCGGCCCCCTTATTTAAGGCTTGGCAGTTTTCTTGAACTAACATGTTGAGAGGTACATATGTAGGGCAGAGAAAGTTCAAGGAAAAACAGGTGCATTATGCAAAACTAAAGAAATGTGCCTTATTTTCCTTGTATTTTTTACCCTGTCTATCTCGTACTTCTAAACTGTCCAGATTTCAAATTTTTTTTCTCAAAAAAAAAAAACAAAAAAACAGCAGAGATTTTCCTTTCTCCGTTGCTTGCTTTCCAAAGTACTGATGTACTGTATAAGTGTGGGAATGTAAGTCCCATACTCATGCGCAGTACATCAACAAAGCAGAAGAATGCAGAAAAATTGAGAAAGAACACCACATCACTGTTATACAAAGACATTATTTAAGAAAAGTAAGTAATTTCTTTCTTAAATAATGCCATTGCATAATAGCAATAAGTGACTCATGGGTGTGGGTATATTGAAGATTTAACTATGATTGCCTTTGTTTAATCACTCGGGCTTCACCCTCATGGTCGCACCTCATGAACTGTGGGTAAATCTTTAATATACCACACTCATTCACTGGTTATTGCTAAAATAATTAGTCTTTACTGATGTGGAAAAGTAGACAAGATACTAGGCATGGAATGCATGATACAGAACTAATGAATGGAATTAAAAAAACAGCAAATGACAGCTTTTTCAAAGAAGTACAGTAAATAAAAGACACAGTTTCAGTACTGAAAATAAAAAAAACGTAGTTTCCTGATCAAGAGAGAAAGGAACTTCACTGTCTTGTCTAAAATATGCATACCTGCCTGTCTTAGAAGTGTATTAATTCTAGCAATAAAATGTTCTGATTTAGGAAAGTTAGCAATGTTTTTGTTTCTCAGCTATAGACTGATAGGTAGGTAGAGAATGACAAGGAGTTAGATGGCAGAGACAGCATAACAGTGACTGGAGTGTTTACAGCTGTAGGAATCAGAATCAATACAGCGCATAACACATTTTGTTATTACTCTTCCTTGCAAACACTGTAAATAAGTTTTATGAAATGCACAACTTCCACAATGACTTATTTAATCAAATATATAGCTTCAAAATGCTTCTAGTCCTATACATGTTTAAATAAATGATCTTGTTGCAGTTATCAGTAACAAATTTACACTAATTTCTAATAACTATGGGCTTTCAGGAATAATTAACAATGAATATGATATAGCCTTAAAACATTGACTTGTGTGTTTCCACCTGGTATATCAGAAATATACGTAATAACTTTAAACCTATTTGAAAGAGAAGGTTATCACACAGTCTACACCTAAGGCAGGGAATAAGCTACTGGACATATCATACTTTCCTGTTTTAATCCCTACTTTGACTGTTGTGTAGGTATTATTACATCCCATTTTTTGAATGAGGAGTCCATGTTCCTTTAATATCCATCAGGTCAAACATGAGATAACCTCCCCTTTTATGAACATATGTTACATAGAGGACACATGAAACAAACATTTGTTAGTACAGCAATAACCCACGCCTGGATGTGGGTAATGCTGGATTTACCCATGGTTGGTGTGGTTTGGTCATGAGGGCGAAGACTGAGTGGCCAAACAAAGACAACCGTGGGTAAATCCAGCATTGACAACACAGAAGTGGGTTATTGCTATTATACAATGACATTATTTAAGAAAAAAAATACTTACTTTTCATAAATAATGGCATTGTATAATGCCTCCTTGCTGCCCTTCCGCAGCTGTCCAGTATTCTGCTGCAGTTCTGATGTACTGCGCATGCGTATGATTACACAGTACATCAGAGCTGTATGTGGAAACAATGGAGAAAGGAAGATCTCCGTTGCTTTTTAAAAGGTGTCTCACTGTGTTAAAAGAGTTTAACATAGCGAGATGTCTTTAAAAAAAAGCAACAGGGATCTTTCTTTCTCCATTGCTTTTTTTAAAGCTGCCTCGCTATGTTAAACTCGTTTAACATAGTGAGACAGTTTTAAAAAAAGCAATGGAGAATCTCCGTTGCTTTTTTTTAAGATATCTCACTATGTTAAACTCGTTTAACATAGCGCGATAACAGCAACAGAGCTCTTCCGTTCTCCGTTGCTTTCCAACATTAAAAAAAAAAAAAAAAAAAAAAAAAAAAGGGGCATGCTGACCAATCAGCATGCACATTTTGGAATATTAATGAGGGGGGGGTCATTGTATAATGTCAGATATTAAACTGTAAATGAATAAACAGAAAGTATGCACAGCAGCAAAAGGGATTTTAGAACTGACTTCAAAATCATAATCTGGATTCTAAAGTGTGCAATTTTAGATGCTGATAAAAATATCAACTTTTATAGTCCTTCAAAAAGTGATGTGATTATATTCTAAAACGGCAGTATGTCAGTCAATAGCAGGTCCCTGTGAATGATGATAGACTGAACAAAAACTCTTGAAATAACTTTAGGCAACAGTGGAGTTTTCTCTTTTATCTACTGTTATGGAACTCCCCGAGTGTGTGTGTGTATGTATATATATATATATATATATATATATATATATATATATATATATATAAGTTCAGGGTGTGTGTGTGTGTGTGTGTGTGTGTGTGTGTGTGTGTGTGTGTGTGTATGCACATGTGGTGAGGGTGGTCCCCTATGAGGATGTAGGGGATACCCCCATGAGGATGTGGGGGGGAGCTTGCCCTCCTCTGCAAAAGAATAAGAAAAAGACTTGCCTGTAAGGCTTGACAAAAGTAATTTTGGCAATTATTTTTTCAGTAAATCAGCATTCAGTGTAAATACTGTTGATGGAACAACACGATTCCTCTAAAACAAAAATCAACATATTGAAAAAAAGACATTGGCAATTCTTTGTGTATTAGCTCCAGAGTCTGAAGTTCATTATTGACCTCTGGTCACTGAATGGATTCTGCATGTCCTCTTTTGTGAGTTTTCTCTGGGAAGTTTGACTTTCTCCCTCTCCCCCCTCACAAAAAAAAACACATAAATAAATACATACTGATTGAGTGATTACAGTTAACTATTTAAGCAATAACCAATAATGTCAGTGTGGTATATTGAAGATTTATCTACGGTTGGTGTAGTTTAATCACAAGGGCAAAGCAGGAGTGATAAAATAAAGCCAACCGTGGGTAAATCTTCAATATACCACACCACGGAGTCGGTTATTGTTATCATACAATGACATTATTTAAGAAAAAAAATGCTTACTTTTCTTAAGTAATGTCTTTGTATAATACCTCCGTGGTGGCATTCAGCATTTTGCCAGCATCATGGGGCTTTGTCTGATGTACTGTGCATGCATATGGGACTTGTGTTCCCATGCTTACACAGTACATCCATGCTGGGCAAAGGAAGCATCGGAGAAAATAAGGTCTCCATTACTTCTTTTTTCTTTTCTTTTTTTTTTTAATAAAAAAAAATTTTTGGACAGTTTAGGGGCAGGAGGGAGACAGAATGGAGGAAATACAAGAAAAATCAAGCATTTGTATTTAGTTTTAAATAACGTACCTGATTTTTCTAGTATTTTCTCCAATCTGGGTCTCTGGTATGTCCGGAGTCCGGATTTTGGATTTTATTTATTTTTGTTAAAAAAAATAAAAGTTACAGTATATACCAGTGGAAAAATATCTTGGCGACTGGACCTTTTGCCATTAGTATATGCTCCGATTTACAACAGGCAAGCTGATTGGACTGACCAATCAGCGCGCGCATTTTGGAATATTAATGGCCAGTCATTGCATAATTTAGTAATAACCCATGGCTGAGTGTAGGTAATGCTTGTTTTACTCAAGGATGGCATGTAATTATTTCTTTTCTTCTGTGTTTTAGTGTTTGTTCTTCCACTTAGTTCTGAGAAAAAATACTTCCACAGTTTTACTTGAAATCATTTATTTAATTGTTGTATGCTTTGCTTTTTCATTTCAACAATGTTTAGTAGAGACAAGAATAAAATAAATATAACAAAGATGTTTATGTTTTGTTTAAATTCTGTTTTTTTTGTTGCATTTTATAGTTCTATTCTGTTTCTTTCTTCATTTATCTTTGTTTCTTGGGTTGGGTTCTTCTTAGTGTAGTACCTGTAACAAAATATTGAGTTTAAGTTTATTTAAATGTAGGTTTGTTTCATGAGTAGTTTTTAAGATATACCAATTGATATTTTTACTTACTTGTTTTGCTGGTTGTCTGTGGTATAGATGCTTAGTGATATGAAGTTTATTATTTTTCCATGTTTCTTTGTGCTGTTTATGAGATATTTTCATCATTTGTATTTTCTATATTGTGGCATTTCATTTTTTGCAGAGGTTGTGAACTCTTTCAGCCTTTGTAGTACGTAGATATTCAGTATTTGTTTGATTTTCTTTGTATGTAACTGATATTATTCTCCCCCATAGTTTATACTCATTCACTGATGGCAGGTAGTAGGGGTACAACAATGTTAAACTTTTATGTCCTTGTTATACTCATATCTATGTAACTTCCATTCTTAATTGTGGTAGTAAAGTTACTGCAGTGGTTTGTAAGGAGTTGTTTGTGTATCTTTTGGGTATATTTATTTCTTTACATATATCTGGTAGCATTTTTGATAGGTAGTTGACTTATTGTTTTTGTTGCATACCACATTTGAATTTTACCAAGTTGCATTAGTTTTTTTCTTCTTGAAGATATTTTTTGCAGCTTTGCACAGTGAATATTAATTGAAGTTTTTGTTATGTATTCTGTACAGTCTTCATGACTTTTTATGATGATACTATCTTGGGTGAGATACCTTGTACCTTCATTTCCTCACCTTCCAAAATGCAGTTGTATATCAAACTAGACTTTTTCATGAGTCAATGTGATACTTCTGGTGTAAGAGATTTGCTTTTTCTAAATTCTGTTATTAATATTGTTAGTGGCTTGTAATGTTCTGTTCCAGTTCTTCTGTATTTTTAATTACAGCTGTGAATACATAGTTAGCATTTGTTGGTCATATTTTTGTCATTAAGCTGATATTTCTGTTTAAATGGGGATTATTTGTATATCTTTTTAGTCCTGTTCATATTGCTACAAATGACCTTATATTGTTGTTCATTTGTGTTTCTCACAGGAGCACAAAATTCTGTTAGTACTGCGTTTAAGTTGTCTGGTGTAATATAAGTCTATGCTGTACTGGTTTTTTTTTTTTTTTTTGCCAGTTTTCAAATATGTTTAAAGCCCACTTTGTTTGCTTCCTTGAATTTTCCTCTTTTTGTACTTCTAAGAATTCTATTTCTTGTGATGTTATTTGGTGGTATTTTTTGTTGGCTTTGTTATTTTTTGGTTGCATTTTCTTTCTGTTTTCACATTTTTCATTTCTTTATGTCGTATACTGGTATGTGTATGTATATATATTATATATGTATATTGCTTGCTGCCATAGTACGATTTTATAGTGTTGTATTTGTTGTTGCTGGTGCTGAAATGTCTTTTTGCTGCTGGAAAGTTAATTGCTTATTTGTCCAATTATTTTAAATATTTCTTCTATTTCACTGCCACATATAACATCAATGTTTTTTTCCATTTTCTTGTTTTCTTTGTTTTTGTTTTCTTCATAGTTTGGAAGTAACACTGGTTTTGTGTAGTAGTTAGCTGTTAGAAGGCTCGTGATATATTCTGTACTTTCCAGGAGAGTGTACTATGCTGTCTCCATTGGTTACTTTTAATATGTATTAGTATCAGTGTTGAGGAGTTTATATTATTTTCTTTAAATTAAAATAACTGAGGGTTGCATATAATTGTTTAATATTTAAAGCTGGGGACTTTTTAAATTAAAGGAAATAATGTTATAACAGTTCTGATGGAGTTCTGGTGGAACAAAACCACTTAACATTTTAACAAACACTCTAGTTTTATGCATGTTATAAATCAATTCTGTTGTTTTTTTGTAGTCAATGTTTTTGGCAATGTTTATACAATATTTTTGTTTTGTTTCCATCTGTTGCCATTTACCATGTCCCACGAGATGATTGTAAGCCAAGAAGGTCTGGATTTTGATAAATCTAATGGGCTGCATGATTTAATGGTCCTAATTCAATTGTTAACACAGATGAATGATAAGCTTGATATATTGATTCATTCCTCTGCCCCTATTAAAAATACTGGGTCATGTCAAGTTGAACGGAACTTGCAAAATATAATACAAGTTGCTGGCGGTGGAAATATGATAACATCTCTCAAGACTGTGGTGCTATTTCACCACAAACTGCTTATGCTACTGTTGTTAAGGAAGGTGGCAATCAAGCTGCTGTGAGCAGTTAGTTTAATGAGCATAAACAAGGTCCAGAAGCATTTGCTTGTAATTTAATTTATTTTTAAATGTAGTTTTAATTTGTGATCCAATGATAATAATAAGCTAAGCATCCATTATGAGGATCTTCAGACTAAGATTTTCAGGCTTGTAAAGTTTAAAAAAATACAGGGGTCTGCAACTGGATAGCATCTTTTTTTAAGACTGTTTATGAAAGAACTGGGTTCCCAAAGGTCTTTGGATGTTTAAATTTCTTAGCTGTTTGGTTGAAGGCTCAGTATTACATGGGGAATTGATGGAGTTATTTGATCGAGTTGGGTAGCCTGGAACAAGAGATCAAAAAGTTGGAAAAGGAGATCAGTAGTGATCTTTTATTTGACAGATACTCAGATTTTTACACAATATATTTTACAAGATTGAGCAACACTGTGTTACTATTAAGAAACACAATGAAAATAAATGAAAATGTGATGAACTGGATTACAAAAAGAAGAGGGCATACCCACTCTTGAAAAGACTCAACATTGAACATCAACCTTATGCTTACTAGGTCATTTAATCTCCCTTTGTTGAGAATACTTCACACTTTAAGAACAGTGATTTTTTAAGATAAGTATCCACTGATGAGGTGTTCCTCCAGGTTGATGGAGAAAAAGAATGGGAATGACAAAGGGGGGGGGTGATGGAGGACTCTCATTGTAATTTTATAATGATGAGCAGCAATCAGAGCCCAATTTGGAGGTACAAAGGGAGAGGAAAGAAAATAATATAAATGTGTTTTTTGACCACACATGTACCTTGCATATTGTTGATGGATTCAGAATTTATAATTGTAGTAATTTGGTTATTACACATGAATTTGGAGGCATATTTGTCAAAGGTTTCATTTTTGTTTATTTCAGTAGGCTTGATTTAGTTGATATCTTGGTTGAATTAAAAAGTTTTACTTTTAAGTTGAACCTAAAACTGTTTTTTGATGGTAAAGAACAAAATGGTTGACTTGTACACTGAACCCTCTAGGAAAAGTGTTTTCAACTCCCTCGGCTCCTCCAATAGGTTTATTTGAAAAACTTTGTGAAGCTGACATAAGATGAAGTATTAACTACAGAAATTGTATTTATTTTAATTTAAATGCAAAGAAAGGAAATTATTAAATGGACTCAGTAGGAATACTATGGTCAGAATTATAAAGGGAGTGGGGGTTGTAATTATGGATACATTTCATTAATTGCATTACACCTCTAGATGTTAAATTATATAATGAAGGTGAAATTTTCAGTAATGTGTCTATTAATAAAGTAAACATATCTTGTCATTAATTGGATTTATGGTTGAATGATGGTGAGTTCGAGTTTGTTTTTTCTAAACAAACAATTGCTTTGTTGAGGGTGAAACAACCTTTGGTGACCACTATTTTTGGCATCCCCAAGATGCATAAAAATTTAAATGACCCTCCTTTAAGGCTGATTCTGGGTGCAGAAGATTCCAGCATGGAACCACTGGCAAAATTTGTTGATGTCAGATTGAAAGGGTTCTTGGACAATGACAAGCCCATTTTGAGTGATTTCTGGCACTTTTTAAGACACTTGGGGAAAAGTACATTTATGGGTCCTATTTGTAAATATTGATGTAAAAGATTTATTTTTAGTAATTCCCCATGATATCGGGATTGAATGGTTTCAGGATGCACTTATTGCTAACTATAAGTTCACCTATGATGATATTAATTGATTAGTGTGGCAATGGAAATTGTACTACAAAACAACTTTGTTTATTTTAAAGGGGAGCCATACAAACAAATTACAGGCCTAGATATGGCAGCAGTAGCAGCCCCTATTTTTGCAAATTTAGTTTTATGATTGTTGGAGAGCATTTTTGTTTTTCCCCGCACCTTATAAAGAATATTTTGCTCAGTACTCCCTTTATCTGGATGACATATTCATTATTTGGAAAGGCAATATTGGTGTACTTAGGGACTTTTTAATCACATTAATAAAAACACTTCTTTCCTCAGTTCACCATGTCTGTTAATGAGGAATATATGCATTTCTTGGATGCTACTATAAGTGAAAACAGTGTTGAAAAGAGATATGAATCCAACATCTATAGAAAACCTACTTTTTCTAATAGTTGCTTACACTTTTACAGCAACCACTCATGTTGGCAAAAAAGACATTTTTTTAAAGGGCCTGATGGTTTAACTATCTAGATTATTCTCAGAAGATACTAAATTTGGCAAAGAATTGGAACTATTAAAACAAATGTTCAGGATTAGAAAGTACCCTGAACATCTTTTGAACAATATTAGTAATGCAATTGCTAAAAAAAGACTATTAGTATTCTAGCCTATAATTAAGTTCCCCAAAGGGATGAATTCATCTACAGATAAGGGCAGATTATCATACAATGATGATTTTGCCCTATGAAAGTAATGTTAATGAAATCAGGGATATTTTGAAGAAAAAATGGACAGGGGTTTTCCACACATTTAATTCAATTCCTGAACTTGATGATTGTTCTTCAGAGTATATAAAAAAGGTAAAGACATTAAGTCAGTTTTTGAGACTGATGCCAAGTATGTTGTTTTTTATATCCTTAGTTAAAAAAAGAATGCTCAAATGTGGTGGATGCCCGTAATGTAGGTATATATTTATGATGGTCCCAACATTATTGTGGGTAATTACCTTGGCACCAATGGAAGGTTTAGCTGTAACATGAAAGGTGTGGTATATGTTGCCACCTGTATAACTTGTTTAGCTTTCTATGTTAGAAAAACAGAGCAGCCCCTTTGAAAGAGAATTTATCAACATATATATGCAATTAAGTAACAGGACCTGAATAGCACATTAAGTAAGCACATATGTGCATGTGCAGAGTTTAAAAAGTTTCTGTTTTTCATTCTGGAGAATGTATTTAAAAATGACAGAGGTGGCAACTGGGAATCAGGGAACTGATTTGGTAGCTTTTGTTAGCAGCAATTCATTCCCCTGGGACTAATAAAAGGGTTTCTATCAGTAATGTGTTAACTTTAAGTGCTAAATTATTCAAGTTTGTATAAGGATTAAAACATTAGATGGCAAGAATTGTAGTCATCAGAAAATTATGCACTATGTAAATTAGGGCACTTTGGGATCAAGTTTTATTAGTTTTTATTTTTTATTATTAATTTTTAAAAAATAGGTGTAATTTTGGGTGGTTTGATGGTTAATTGGTTGACTGATCCTATTGAAGGGTTATTCAAAATGGCTTTGATGATTTGATGTTTCTCTATATACACTAATTGATTTTTTCATTATTTATGCACGCCAGTGCTAAACAAATATTTGAATGAAGGGGTAGCTGTATTTTACATTAAGTTTTTTTAAGAATTAATTTTCAAATGATGAAACAAAGGGGCATTCTATTAGTTTCTTTATTTAATTATATGTGGACTTTTTAAAAGTAAAGAAAATGATGTTATAACATTTCTGATGATGTTCCAGTGGAAGGAAAACACTTAGTATTTTGATAAAAACACTAGTTTTATGCATAGTGTATGTCAATTTTTTTTGTTAAAGTTTATTAATAGTTATTTAATCTATTACTGTTTGTTAAATGACTTTTTCCTGCAGTGTACAATTAGAGTAAGGGACAGCAATGGAACAGTATTTTCCAATTTCTTTTTGAGTTTTAATTTTTAGCAATTTAGTTGCAGATTTATTTATTAATTAGGTGCTGTTGTCTAAGTTGTTTGTATGTTAGTATGTTGGTTTGCTAGAGAAAGGTGTGAAGACAGAGAAAGATTTGTTTCTTTATCTCCTTTTTTTTGGTACAGTAAGTATGAAACTGCAATGTCTGGCATTACTGATTAGCTGAAATAGGTATGTCAGAATTACATTTTTGAAAGGACAAGCAAAATATGCATTAAGTGATGTCCATTCTAAAAACAAACAATCAAAAAAAAACTTTTTATAAATTATTGGCAGAAGGGCTGATCATATTGGTGATAAGCATTAGTTTGACTTGTTCAGAGTCCTGTGACACTTGTCTCTCTTTACTTAAGAGTACTGTATATTGTGTGCTGAAGCCTGCAGAAAATATTTGACCAGAGAGCAAATTTCTATTAAAAGACATTGAAAAACTACAAAGGACAGACTTTGCACTAGAGCAGCAATGACTCATTTCTTCTATTTGTGCTGTTAAGTATTGAAGACACTAATTTATGGGGTGGAGCAGGTCTTAGATTAGGTTTAGTGTTTAAACAGGTCACTCTCATGTTTGATATGGCATAGCTAGACAGCACTTTCTGAAGCATTAATCATTTGCAGTTTGACTTACCCAGACCCAGAATCCTCATCTATTATTGCTGAGGCAAGAAATCCAAGTCTAAAGCTGTCACTGTAAAAGTAACTCATGCCGAAATACATATTGATTAAATGGCCACAATTTTCTCTTCACGTTTAACTTTGTTGTACATTTTGTGAAATTAACTTCGTAAAAAGAGTAATTCTAAAATGTGCATTTCTACCTGTGTACATGAAATTGTCTGTTATAGTGCCTGTCTGCTGAACTATATAGTTTTGACCTGTTCAATTTGTGTTGGACTTCCTCTTCTCTGTAACTCTATTCCTTTTTTCACATGTGAACTTCAATTGAACTGTAATGGAAACCTTTAGTATAAGGTTGTCACCCACCCTGTTATCAGCAAGACACTCATGCGTTGAGCTACCTTATCTTGTTGCCTGCTCTGCAAAACAGTAGGACTTGAAAGGTCCCACTATTTGCTTGCACTGAATCACTGTGGAAAAACCTCAATTACTTTTGGCTTTTCCACAGCGATTCAGTTGTCACTGACTAATACCTGCAGGCAAAGCTATTTGCTGTTAGGTCTGGATGTTGTAAATTGTGCAGTGGCTGGCTGCAATTCATGACGGGGGTGGGGATTACAGCAGGAAGAGCGCTACAAAGATTGCAGCTGTAGAGTGGTTTATTAGCTGTTCTACAACTGCTAACAAAACAAAAATTAAGATTTGTCTTTTTTTCTTCTCTAACAGCCTAGCTAGCCAGAGAGTCAGCCTAGCTAGCCAGGGAGTCAGCGATCCAGCCAGAGAGGTGGCCAGCAAGCCAGCCAGCCATCCATCTATCCATTTAGCCAGCTAACCAGTCATCCAACTAGCCACTGCAACAGCCATCTATCTAGCTGGTCACTCCAGCAGTCATCCATCCAGCTAGCCACTCCAGCAACTAGCCAGCCAACCAGCCACTGCAGCAGTCATCCAGCCAGCTAGTCACTCCAGCAGCAAGCCAGCCAGCTAGCCCCTCCAGTGGCAAGCCAGTTGGCCAGCCACTCCAGCAGCCAGCCAACCAACCAGCCAGTTAGCCTGCCAGGCAGCCACTCCATCAGTCAGCTAGCCTGCCAGACATCCACTCCATCAGTCAGCCAAACAGCCAGCCAGCTACTCCAGCAGCCAGCTAGCCAGCCAGTCAGACACTTCAGCAGCCAGCCAGGCAGCCACTATAGCAGTCAGCCAGCCAGCTAGCCACTTCAGCGGCCAGCTAGCCACTCCAACAGCCAGCCAGATAGCCAGCCACTCCAGCAGGGATGCCAGCCAGCCCAGCAAAGACTGTGATTGTAGTGGTAAGTAAGTACAAATAGTATTTTATGGCTCTAGCTTTGTAAAAAATGGAAATATTGTGCTTTATTTTAGTTTGCAACTTTGTAATGTGTAGAGGTAAATGTGTGCAATGCATGGTATTTAAATCAGTGTAGTGGTTATTTTGAGATTTGCAAGTAGTAGTTTCTAAAGGTACAAGAAGTATGTGTGTGTGTGTGTGTGTGTGTGTGTGTGTGTGTGTGTGTGTGTGTGTGTGTGTGTGTGTGTGTGTATATATATATATATATATATATGTATATCTATATATATCTATATATATATATATATATATATATATATATATATATATATATATATATATATATATATATATATATATATATATATATATACATACACATGCATGCTGCACATGTGACACACACACACACACACACACACACACACATATATATATATATATATATATATATATATATATATATATATATATATATATATATATAGGTGTGTGGCATATGCCTGTAATCCTAGCAGACTGGGAGGCGGAGGTTGATGGATCGAATCATACCAGTGCGTGAGAGAACAAATTTATAAAATTTAATCTATAGTTGCGGTTGTTTTGGGATGCTTTGGAAGCAGTAGTTTTTAAAGATTAAAATATGTGTATAGAAGTTTTTTTTTCTTGTGGAGGCAAACTTCCTGGATCAATGTAGTGTACTTGATATGTTTCTAATGTTATTGTGGCTGTTTTAGGGTACTTTGCATTTACAGATGAAAATGTTTTGGGGCAGTTTGTACTTTTTGGATGGAAATGCGTGTAAATTATTTTCTTAATGCTGTCTTCAAGAAGTTAAGATGTACTGATATGGGTATTTTTTATAGTGGGTGTTTAGTGATGACTTTTAAGAACTAATTTTAAAAGTGAAAACGTGTGTGCATAACTTTTTATTTTTTGAGGGGATATGTTAATAGGTAAATGTAGACCATTTGATATTCTACTAGGTGCATGTTCTTCTGACTGTTTTAAGATAGTTTACTTTTATATGTGGAAATGTGTGTATTTTATTTTTAATGCTATCTTTAATAAGTTTAAACTCTACTGCTTAGAGTATAGTGTGCATATGGCTGTGCCTCTGTTGAGCCTGTTCTTTATTGCATTGTTTGGCTGGCTAAATTAGTGCTATAAGTTTGCTGTGATCAGAACAGTCATAGTTAGTGTGGTATATAGAATTTTAAGATTTTTTTTTTTTGCTTTTTTAAATAAACATAATTGTTTAATATGAGTAGTGCTTTTTCTGCAAAATTTACTTATTGTTACAACTGAGTAATGTGTGTGTTTGCAGTAATGCTTCACTTTTACCTTTAAAACAGTACTATTTAAGTGGTTTGTGAGATTTTTTAGTATGCTGTAATAACTTCACACAGTTGTACCCATAACAGCATCTCCTTTGCCACTCCTGTGGTGATGTCATGGAAGAGGGTGTGGCCAGTGTCATGTTGACCACACCCCATGCCCCATTTTGGCCTGCTTAAAGGGTGGTAACCTTACTTTAGTAAGAGATGTGCAATATTTTAGTATGCTGTTTCATATGAAATTTAGTGAAGAGTATATATTTTTCTGTTATTTTATTTTTATTTTTTTATTTATTTTCTTTTGTGTGAAGTATGTAATACTAAACTGGCACATTTTGAAAAGTTTGTTAAATTAAGAAATATTCCTACTGGCAGCACAACAGATTGTACTGCCTGTCAGCATAACTGTCAGCTCATTAGTCTTTTATAGAAGTTTTCTGGTGTTCCATTATTTTTATGTACACTTAAAATCTGTTATTGAAGATTTATGCTGCATTTCATAATAGAAACTCTGGCCAGACAAGAAAATTTCAGGGACTAGACTTGTTTTTACTGTATCTGCTCAATTTATTATGGGCACTCTGATTGTCTGTCAAATCTGCGCACACATTTTGAAATAGTAATAACTTTTTATTGCATAATTATATATATTGTATTTGTCTTTGTCTGTTTTATCTAGGTCTTGGTAATCTCCGGAGAGGCCAGCTCAGTTACCTGGATAACAAATTAATACAGTAAGAGCAGAATTGTTTTCATCAACCTACGTGCACACAGTAAGCCTTGAAAATATAATTAGCCTTGCTTAAAAAAACTACAGCATAATGTCATGTGTTGTAAGGCAATAGTGTTGAATACATTTGAAATGTGACATTTAGAGCAGCCATTAGATAGTTTGACTAAATGTTATCATTGAGCATGGGTTACAACACTAAAGTCTATCCCATTTAATAATACATTTAAGAATACTTATTCATCAGAGGGAGTCAAAATGTATAGCTTTGACGTCTTCTATGAATAGTTTGTAATCTGATTTATAGAAAAAGAATTATCATCCTATATCATAAAATAAGTTACTGAGAACCAGCAACACTCAGTAATATCATCTGGAGTAGAATCATGTAAGAATATTACATTGGTTTTAAAACATAGGACCATACAAATCATTTATTGTAAGATACATCTCAAAATTATGGCAATATCAAGACCAGACACAATCATTTGCTAATCTACAATCTCAAAATGCCAATATATTTTTTATATTTTGTCCTAAAATTTCAAAACAGTCATTGTAGGAACTCAGTCAATTAAGAATAGCCATACTAAATCTACAGATCCTAAACCTAGCCAATGAGCCATATTCAAAATTTAGGTTTGCCATTCAGTAAATCCAGTTTATCTTAAAGGAGGAAAGGGTGGTGCTCTGCTTGACATGTAGGAGGAGTTTGCTTCATTAGTGAGGGATATGTTAGGATATGACTCATGATGACACCATCCACCACCCTAGCATAACTAAATACATTACAAATACACCCCTATGTGGTAAGATGGATAGCTAATTAGCTAAAAGAACTCATACCATGAGGGTTGCATTGGCAATGTCAGAGAAAATGAAGGTGACCAGTGGTATCCCACAAGTCTAAATACTGGGAACAATATTTACTTCACTCACCTGCAGACTAAAAAGCATGGCCTATGGTTAACCAAGTCTGTGAATGGCTGAAAACCAGGAGTTGTCACAGAAGCCTTCAGGCAGGAACTTCCACTTATCAATGCATGATGTATTGAAAATGGGCTCAAATTAAAATGCTAAAAAATGCAACATTGCTGCTTTTGGTAGACAAGTAACCCCCCGCATATATCATTGACAATACTGCATTTTAAATTGAAAATGTAGTTAGAGAGCTGGGAACCAGGGTTGATTGCCTCTTTTATGATCACCATATGGCAATAGTTGTCAGGAATTTTTTCTGCTTTGCACAGCTGATCGAAAAGGGACTATCCCAAAGATCTAAAGATGCTATTGTCTCTTTGTATTCTTCACTGAACAGAACAACTGTAGAACACAATACCCTCTTTGGGATGTACCTCATCAGACCTATCAAATAGTTGGATCACGCAGTAGTTAAGGATTACTTGCACATTTACAAATCAAACAGTCCCACAAATATCAAAACAAGGGATCTAAACTTATTTCAGCAGATCAATGTGGTGGAGAAAGACAGATTCATTATTCAGAATCTCCCTTACCTCTGGAATATGTTGTCCATGCAGAAAAAGCATCTCTGTAAACTATCTTCCTTTAAATAGACCTCAGTAATTGGATGGGTATTCATGAATTCACCCTTTGTGACAGGGGAGGTACAGTCCAGGGTGAGAACTGGTAAGGCATAATGTTTGCAATACACAACAGCTTTGGACTCCATGTGATTTCCATGCCAGCATATCTTATTTATCTGTTAATGGAGCTTTAGGTACATTAACTGGGTATTTGAGGAATCATTTCTTCTGCAAAGGAAAAAGAAGACAAGAAGGTTTGCATCTTTCACGGCTTAAAAGGTTTGACATGGATACCCTACAGAGGAATCTGTAAGAGTCCAAGTGCAGAAATAAGGCTGATAGTCTATCTGGGTAACTCTGGATCTTGAGGTCATTGATTTCTTTGGTAAGAAAATCTACATGCCGAAAGTGGAATATATTCAAAATGGATCTAACAATGGATAAGGAAATAAAGAATTAAGACTTTGTTGTTTCTAAATGAGATAACTTTGGAAAGTAGATGAGCCAGAAACAAGACATTCCAAGCTTCTACATAGTTGCAGAGACAGGATAGTCAAACAAAAGAAGTTATCAGCAAGAGTACGTAAATCGTTATGGCACAAAAATGAGATAGGAAAGTACAACACTGAAAAGGCAGGTGCTTTCTCTGTAAAATTATGGGTCTATATCAGACGACTGACTTTTTGAAAACTTCAAAAATTATTGAAGAGACCATAAGACTGTTTCTGAAAACGTGAACATCAACCCTCCCCACAAAAATCTACCTTTTTTACATTTTTGCAGGGGGGAAAACCCCCCTGAACCCCCACACTCCCTGCAAATTATTTATACCAACTCCAAGATTGCACTACAGTGTGGAAAAGTATAAATTTCCAGATCCTTACAGTACCACAATCTCCATTCAAAAGGTTTGAGTTTTCAAAAACTTGATCATATGGTCTCGACTATATGGAGTTTGAGTTTCTGAAAACTTGATCAACTGATAGGGGCCCATAATTATACATCTGAAATTGCACTTTGGTAATATGTTTTTATAGAACCTTAATAGATATTTGATTGAGAGAGTGTCATTTGTGGAATTGTGCACTCACTCAGTGAAGTATACACAAACACACACACACACACACACACACACACACACACACACACACACACACACACACACACACACACACACACACACAAATACAAATACAAATAGCAGTAAATATCATGCTTATAACATCCACACAGTGAAACCAAACACACATTATGTGTGTTGTCTTTACCACTGGTCAATTGTAAAGTAGACAGAGTCACAATCTGATAACCTCACTTTCATGACGAGTAGTTACTCATCAATTTTGTTTAACATAAAAATCATTGCTGACATTTTTCTTTTGACTGATAAATAGTAGCAACAGAGGGAGAAGAATGCTTCTTCATGCAGCCTAAGCAAAGAACAATTTATTCTTATGACTTTACTTGCAAATTAGGACAAGATGCTGACCAGCTGTATGGATATTAGTTATGGGACTGTCCTATGATTATTAGTTCTTAATGACTGGCTACATTTGATTTTAGCCAAAAAATTGTGTGCACTGTTTAAACAGCAGTTTCCTATTTTAGATTGCCATAAAGTCTCTTCTATCAGGTTCATCTAGGCATTTGCTTACCAAGGCAAGAGTAACCCAAGCAGAGCATGCCCTAAAATGAATAAAAGTGGGTTCATTTCCAGCCTTTTGATACTGCAGTTAATGATTAATTTTTCCCATTTCAGTCTTCAAAAGCTTGGCATCTATCCATCGTATCCAGTGCATATCTATTTATTTATTTTCTGAATTAATACTGTGATGGAATTCCAAAAGCAATCATATTGAAATGATAGGTTTTGCTAATTTTAATGCTCTATTCATTAGTTCTTTGCTTCCCCCTGCACAAAACTCAGAATGATATTTATGCTGGGGTGTCTTTCTACTTGCATACCTTGTGAATATGTCATTATGTGCCTGTTTATCTGCTGCAAATTCCTCTTCCTCCACCAAGAAAGGTAGTTTTAAAACATGCCCACACACAAAAGAAAATAACCAATCATTTTACACTGATATTCACCTAACTGGCCAAACATCAGGTATTTGAGTTGATGATTGTGTATAACTTGTATAACATTTGTTTTTTGTAACTATGAATAATGAGATCTGGGAGAAAACTGTATGATGCTATTGTTACAAGTTTTGATAAATGAGATATATATTGGACCAGTATTTCATAGATGTATATCTATGTCTATATCTATATCTATATCTATATCTATATCTATATCTATATCTATATCTATATCTATGTTTATACCTTTATCTATATCAATATCTACAGTATATCTATAGTGATCTGTGTATATATTTGTATTTCTGTAGCTGTAGCTATAGTATCATGGGCTAATAGAATCATAGGCGTTACAAGGGAACTGAGCTAAAAAGGCCATTTCATCCATGCCATTTATCTCAAGGAAGGCCAAGTCTGTCATGCCAGGAATGAATTCCTTGAACACTCACCCAGTTAGCCATCCCCTTTTTAAAAGCAGATACTATGTCACACTGCTGAATTTGAAGAGGGAGATTATTTCCAAAGAGGGGAAGGTACTGCATTTGATATATATATATATATATATATATATATATATATATATATATATATATATATATATGTATATATATATATATATATATCCCTCTTTCTATCCTTATAATATTTAATGGAGTACATAAAGGTTAAGCATGGCACAAATCACCCCTAAGGACTCTGTATGAAAATGAGAGTTGGGACAAGGCCTCCAGTCTTTAGTGGCAGTTCAAGTCTTTTAAACCCCTGATCTTTTCATTAGAAACCTCTCAGGTCTCACCAATTACTTGATATGCTTAGTAGTGTACATCCCATGTGAACATTGTACTCAATAATGGGTTTAATCAGTGTGGAGTACAAAGAGGTGAAGACTTCTTCATATATGAAGAAATGCCTTTGGCTATGAGCAGTGCAAGGTATAAGGTTTTCCTAAGCACTGTTGCAACGTGATGGTCTAATATAAGGAAGCTGTTCACCCATGTACCCAAGTCTGTCAAATAATTTTCATTTTTATGCGGTATATTGCCTATGTTATAAGAAGGACCGGGGGGGGGGGGGTTCTTGCTACATGCAACGATGTTGCCCTTTTTGACACTGAGCCTGAGCACATTTATATTACACCAGCTGTAGCACATGTGTGCATGTTTGGGGTGGGATTTCACTGCAATTCCTAGTTTACAATCAGCTGTAAACTCTAAGTAGAGATCCTCATTTGAAATGTAGAGATCAGCAAAGTAAATACTGGCCAGCAGAGGTCCCAGAACAGATCCCTGTGGAACATCACTGATTACCTTCTTGTTTTCAGAGGATCCTGTCCCCAATCTCAAAATGTGACTCCTATCTCTAAACCAGTTGACTATCCATCTAATCACATATGGTCAATTTGGAGTTCATTGAATTTCTTTAGTATATTTTTATGTAATATGCTATTGCATGCCTTGAAGAGGTTACAGTACACAGTGTGGAAAGCTTGTCTAAAATTAAGAGCTTGGGGAGTTCACAAGATTCATTAGGCAGGACCTACCCATGACAAAGCCAAACTGCTGGGGTTTGAGCCTGATAAGATTTAGATACCACAGTTAATTGGGTCAGTTACAATGCATTTCATGGCTTTGCATATAAGACTTCTCAGGCTGATGGATCTGTCATAACTAGGGTCTGAGGTACGGCCACCATTGTGTAGTGGCATTAGAAAAAGTGTGCATCACTCATGTGAGGCAATGCCAGGTTTGTAGACTGGGTCTGTCAGTGTTTGTTTAGTGCTACTAATTAGGCAACAGGATTTGTTATTCGGCACTGTGGAAGAGATGTTCTCAGTTTTGAACAGTACTTTCAGTACATGATCTTTTGTGTGGATTGGTGACATGATTCCAGGGGTAGGTAGGTAGATTTGGCATACATTTCTCATGGGTAAAGTTGGCGATAAATTTATTAACCAGTATGTTAGTGATAGCCACTGGATCTGAATAGTTAGTTCTGTTATTAATATGCAAAGAGCCATGTTGGATTTCTTATTTTTATGATATAACTAAAGAAGGATTTATGTTTTTATGTCAGTTTTTAGATTCTTATCTAGTTGTTTGTGTTTTCCTTAATTTGGAGGTAATTTGTTCCTCTATGTAGTTTTAGGAATTTTTTCCTTTCATTATGTAGTTTATTAATGCTTGGAGTACCACCACACTGGATTGCTTTTAAACCTCTCCACTGGCTTGAATTGGGTGGGAAATTCCAATCTAATTAATTTGTCCTGGTACGAGTGTATCTTTTCTGCACAATTCTTTCATTATCAGCATTGTGGATACTACTGTTATGCTCTAATTTAGAGATGTCATCTTAGAATTTTAGGAGGTTTGTATGTTTAAATTCGTTGATAGTATGATAATTTGACAAAATGATTATCTCCCTCTGCCCGTTTATTGGCTGTTGACAATAAGCACATAAATAACATTTTGCAAAGTCTCTCCCCTTAAACTACTCACCAGGCTAAAACCTTTGATAAAATTGAATGCACTGATACTGCTTGCACTGATTTTGGTATCAAATTAGTGAGATTTTTAATCATAATTAGTTTACTGCTTCTTGCTGGTGGCAAAAAGGACTTTAGGCTAGTTGTTTTGCATCAAAATTTATTTTAATGCTCAATAGTAGGTCCACCCAAACATTATTCAAAAACTGAACTAAAAGCAGTTATGGTTACCCCTGCCCCCAGAGTCATTCCTTTTGGATAATGGAGCAGCACTTCCCCACAACTTATCTATACAGCCTCACTGAGCTACATATCTTGAGACAGTGTAGGAATCGTTTCGTGTTGTCTGATGATCAACTATTACACAAACACATAACACAGTAAAATATCTTTGGAGGCAAAAATCTCACACACAGTAAACTCAGACACCAAAAGTCATATGTAGTACACCACACATCACACCACTCCAAAGCCACCATAACACACATAATAAATAGTGTGTTGAGGTTCTGAAGATTAACTTGCCTAAAGCTCAAAGACCTCAAAAACACAACGCACTTAGCATATTAAGCCAACTACTTCACATAGCACAAGGAGTCCCAAAGTCACAGATACAGAACCTGTAAGGTAGGCATAGACCTAACCAAAAACTCTTGTTATAGGTGACTCCATTGTAAGACATACAGATCTGCTTTTTACCAGGCTGAGCAAGGAAAGAATGATGGTTAGTTGCTTGTCTGATGCCAGGATTCATCAGATCATGCATGCACTCAAGTCCTTGAACAGCAATTACCAGTATGACTCTGTCATAGCTCATACTGGTGTCAATGACTTGAGGTATACCTCCCTAGATAATATAAAGAGAGACATGATGGAGCTCTCAGCTCACCCTTGAAGATACTAATGTATGTGTAGTCACTGAGACATGGTTGAAAATAGCAGAGTGCACTCTGGTTGTGCAGGGCTGTAATACGTCCCACACTGTTAGACCAGCTATTGTGCAGATGGAAGGAAAAAAGTGGAGGTGTCTCAATTTACCTTCAGAAGAGACTCACATCAAGGCTTGTAAATCAACATGATGCAATAGGGGTTCTTCATGTCTGCATAACCATCAGAAACATATTATAGCATATACTAGCTAGCTATAGAACTCCCTCTTTGAAAAAAGGAAACCACAGTGCCTATCTACAGGAACTAGAATCATTCAGTATTAAACCCAATACCATTTTCCTAGGTGATCAGAACTATACAATTATAGACTGGGAAACCTACATCACTACTAGTGCACAAGCACAGAAATTCCTGGACTTTGTCAATACAAATGCCCTGAAACAATACATCAGACTACTAATTAGGGAAAATAAATATCTTGGATCTCATCCTTACTAATATGGAAGCATCTTGCACCATCCTTTGTATATCTTCAACACTTATTATGTCTGACAATTAAGTAGCCTCCTTCAAAATAAAGCTGAAACCAGAGATCACTCCTACCCAAGGTACCTTTAGAAATTTCTTTAAGATAAACTACCTACTCCTAAATGATACATTAGCAAGCTTCAAGTCCACACCAAACCCAGTTAACTCCACTGAATATGCAGAAATGTACACCAGCACACCATACCAGCATGTAAACAACTGCATAGATGCAGCTGTACCTTAAAGAAACAAATGCAGAGCAAACTCCAGAAACAAAGTATAATATCAGCAAGCTTTATAATAAAAGGAAAATAATTTTAAGCAAAAGTAAGAAGTGTAATTCCCAGAATGTTAGAAACCGTATCACTAAAATAAAAAAAAAAAACTTAGGAGCTTAATAAAATCCCCCAAGCCAAGTTTAGGCTAAAATATTTACCCAAGCCAAAGACAATCACAAGACATTTTTAGCTATGTTCATAATCTCAAAAGTACAACACAGCAATGCACTGAGGTAATTGTGAACAATGTTACCTACACTAAGGCTGAAGATGCAGGGAATCTACTGGCCAATAAGTATAGCTCTAACTTTACTGCTCTATCCCCTCTGTCTGTCCCTCAAGAACTATCTCAAATTGGCTTGCCTCTAACTTTAACACAAGAACAAGTCTTAAAAGTGCTAACAAAGCTAAAACTACTGCATTGATGTGTCTTGGCAATATCGCTGGATGCATCTCAAATAGTATGAAGCACAATTTACCCACACCCTAACAACACTGTTCAGTCCTAGCCTCCATACATGCTTTGCATCAAGCGGATGGAGAATAGGTACAGTCATTACCCTGCACAGTGGAGGACCTTCCACAGATATAACCAATTGCAGACCCATAAGTTTGACCAGCTTCAAATGGAATACCGTGGAAAGCCTTATCATGCAACTAATCAAACAGGTCATAGGGAACCTCCAAATACTGGATCCATCTCAATTTGGATTTATCAAGGGCTGGTCATGCTTATTCATCCTGATGGAATTTTCCTGAAGAAGTCACTATAACAATGGATGCAAAAAGGTACACAACACATACCTCAACCTGGCCAAATCTTTTGACAATTCCCCACTCAAGCATAGTAAAAAAGCTAAATAAACTGGGAGTAAACCCCTCAGTCACCCACTGGATTCTCAACTGGCTCACAGATAGGATGCAGATAATCAAAATAGAGGAAGTTATCTCCACAAAGAGACCAGTCACCAATGGAGCCCCACAAGGTTATGTGCTGGGACTTGTCCTGTTTGGCATCTACTTTTCTGATTCTGAAGTAAAATCCAATAGCAAAGGGCTTTGGCTGACTATGTTTGCAGATGAAAGCAACCTAGGAGCAGTTGCTGAATCCCTAAATGACTTATCCATCTTGCAGGAAGGTTTGTACCAAGTAAACATTTGGTGCCAAAATCATGCAATGAAACAAAATGTCAAAAAATACATTGCTGCATCCTTTGAAAAGTTATATACTTAAGGGAACTGCCACATTGACAATATGCACCTAAGAGATGACCTTTGTTGTTTGGGATTTAGGAACTTATGTCGGCAGTGACGTAACTTTTGACTAGCGTCTGTCCATTGTTGTAAGAAAGTCCTTCTGTATTGTACAGCTTTTAAACAAATGGATTCTGTCCAGATCTAAGGGTGTCATTGTCTCACTTTACTCATCCCTCATTAGACCATTCACTGAATATAATGCCACTTTTAGTATGTATCTGTCCAGACACATGCAGTAACTGGAAAGTCCACATAGATACCTTATTAAAAAGATACATGGCCTAAAGAACATGTCTTGCATGGACCTACTCAAAGCTCTGTCACTATACTCTGTATCCTACAGACTATTAAGAAGTGACTTATGTCTGGCATACAAGGCATCCTCTGACCCATTACTGATGGAATTACTGCACATCAGCAAATAAAACAGCATCAGAAATACATAGTCTAGGAATATAAACCTCTTCTGCAACATCAACAGAATGGTTTGAAGTGACAGGTATATCTCACAGAGGATATCACTGCTGTGGAATGGACTCCCCATCCAAATAAAACAAAATTCATACTTGTCCATCTTCAAGTGCAGCCTAGATCTTCTTCTTCTTCTTTCGGCTTTTCCCAGTTAGGGGTCACCACAGCGGATCACCTGTTCGCTCATGATTGGCAGTGGAGTTTTATGGTGTCAAGTTGCTAGCCCAGTGCCTAACCTTCCACAGAAGGCACACACACGCACGCACTCACCCCTAGGGCCAATTTAGAGTGTCCAATCTACCTACAGCATGTTTTTGGGATGTGGGAGGAAACCAGACCACCTGGAGGAAACCCACACGACCACAGGGAGGACATGCAGACTCCACACAGAAGGCACCCCAGCCAAGGATCGAACTGGAGAACCTCTTGCTGTGAGGTGGCAATGCTAACTGCTGCACCACCGCGGCTGCCCTATGAATGGGAAATGGAATGGGAAACCAAATATTTACCCCAGAACTGTCCCTGGTACTAATAATTAACAAGGGGCAGCTCCTAAATGCTTTATGCCATGCATAAATTACCTCAAATTCTCTTTGGTATGATCCCAGTTATTGTCATTAGAGGCAATATATAATTATAAACCATGGGACTGGTAAGACCAATCTAAAACCAAATGAGACTGGTTATTTCAAGCATAATAAGGGCATTTGCATAGGCTTAAAATAGCCCACAGAGGCAGCTAACTTAGTACTTACCTACAAACCTATGAATTCTATGATATTTGTTTTTGTCAGTCAGGAGGATGTTATTAATTTGTGGACTGACTTGACCAATGAGGGGCATACCTTGCTGATTGTACATATAGAATCTATGCTTATAACCAGATCATGCATATTTTGTTCTCTAGTAGATTCATTTGCAATCTGGTCCAGAGAGTTCTTGTTTATAAAATATAAGAATGTTTGTACATATCCTACATTGGTGGTGTAGGTCCTGTCAGTTAAACACTAACTAGGTGAAATCACCTCTGATAACTGTGTTTCTACTTATGGGGAGTTCATTAAGAGCATTTAGGAATGTTTTGTGATTTTCTGAATACATAGCAGAGGTTCTGCAGCCCACAATGCTTTGACAATTAATCCTATTTAGCAAAATTTGAACCTCTATATTCTCTACTTGAGGATCTCTTTGTATCTGTCTTGAGGTAATGTAGTCCCTGACAAATATGGTAGCCCCACCACAATTTTCATTAGTTATAAATGAGTGGTAAGCACAAAACCCAAGTACTGAGGGTGTAGGGGTGTTCTCTGGACACTTAAACCAGGTATCTGCAAGAACGTAAATATGTGCTCCAAATGCAGGAGAGCATCAAGGTCTGGCAGTTAGACTTCTAACATTAAGTTGACCCACATTGATATGATCCGGTGGTAGATTTGCTTTGGAAGTTATTTTGTGAGGTCTGTTATCTGGATCTTGCCTAAGAAAAATACGAATGGGGCAGCAACATTTTTTTGTCAGGATACAGAAGTCTTGGAACTAGAGGTACAAACCAATTTTGGCAAAGTATGCATGGTTGCCAACTTTCTAATCCCCTTATGACACATACTGAATCCTCCCAAGTTATTTAGAAAATTTTTAAAGTCAATTGTTTTTTCTTAAACCTCTGCATCATTTTGGTTATGGAAAAATTCCACTCAAAACTAGATTCTTTCTTGTATTTTAGGATTTGCATGGAGAGCTCTCTCATAGCTCTCTCCATATACCTTGGAGTTCTGCTTCCCAGGTTGTTTACCCCAGTAAGGACCACCATCATACTATATTCCTATTTCTCTGGTTTAGTGTTCCTAAGGGCCCTTGTGACAATGTCAGTCTTGGCCCCAGAGAGAGACAGCACAGTGTCACTCTGCTTTTGTCCACCCTCATCAGTGTAGAATCTGTGTTTAACTATGGAGTCACCAATCACTAATACATTTCTATTTGTGTTTGACAAATGCTTAGATGCAATTGATCTAGAAGATGCTGTTTCCTGATGAATCTCAGTATTGTTGCCAGTAATCAGTATTGCAATGTTTAGTAAATATTGGGCCTTGCACTATCTGGCCACTGTGGCATGGGCAATGATTTTTTTGGTACTTCATTGTAAGAGAGATTAGCATGAGTATGTGCAGACTGTGGTGAAGGTGAGTAATGCATACAGGATGTGTTTGCTTGTGAGAATGTGGCCTCAGATTTGGTTAACTACTTGCATCTTTTTATAAGTACAAGATGATGAGTTAAGTAAAAGATCATTATGGGTGAGCATCTGGCAATTCTTACATTGCCTAAATATACTGAATGCTATGTGACTGGCAACAGGGGGTAGAGTAGTTGGTAAAATTCCATTTTGACCAAGGGTGCAACATGTGTCAGGGAACAACGAGGACACCTGTTCCAGTTCCTGGGTTAAAAGTATTTTTTGAAATAAAAACTAACAAAAATAACAGTTTTCAAATAAAAATTTATTTTTGTTGTATTAGAATGTTGCATAAATCAGATAGAAGAGTGGGATTTAATTTTAAAAATAATTAAGTAAAAATAATTAGCTAGGGAATGTTAAGATTTGAGTATGTTATCTAAACCAAAGCATCTAAGAGTATGAACATGAATCCAATCATGCTGATTCAGACCAGATTCAGATTGAATATCAGTTATGGATTTCTAAGAATCCATTATTAAAACAATTAAACCACGCAATAAAAACATTTGCTTTCCCAGTTATAGAATGCTGTTTTATTAAAGTTCATTAGTAAACCTTTAGAAATTTGATGAGGAATTAGAAAATTAAACATTTTTTTTAATATCTATTTTTTTGATAAAATTAATTGTTTATTTCATTTTAAGAATGAATTAGTGTATGCGGAAGATGAGGGTGAGTAAATGTTAAGTTGCATATAATTGTAATTGCAGAAAAAAAGCATTTCTTTTATACTATCAGTGTAATGTAATAATTTCATTTTTTCTTTGATCAAACAGTGCTTGATGTAATACTTTCCAATATGACTGATAATTTTGGTCAAACCAATGTGCTAATATCTTCAGAGGAGCAACTTTAGCATATGTTACCAAATCAGGAAATGTTATGTCTCCCCTATCCTAATACCTGAGATGATATTTATAAGCAATTTTAGTTTTTTTGTATGACCATAAAAATGTAATAAAATGTTGTCATACATATTTATTTGAGATTTGGAAGGTAAAAGTGCAGTAGTATAGATTATGTAAATTATTTTAATCAGTAATACCTTTTTCATAAGCTGAAGTCTCTCGTTAAATTTAGTTATCTGATTATTCCATGTTTGAATATTAATTAATGAATTAATATTCATAAATTAATTATGAATTAATTTATTTCTAATAACGTATTATCATAATGGTTTATCTCTTATAAAAACCCTTAAGATTTGCCCAGTTAATACCAACATATTCAATTTATTCAAAATCTTTACCTAATATTCAGAATCTTTACCTAAAAATGTTCTAAGAAATTTTTGTTAAATAGTAAATATTTTGTTTTGTTTTGTTTTGTCATTGTTAAAATGTAGACAAATAACTTTTCAACATAGTTAATTGGATGGTGCAGTGGTGCAGTGGTAGTGTTGTCACCTCACAGCAAGAGGTTCTGTGGTTTGATTCTCAGCTGGGGAGCCTTCTGTGTAGAGTCTGCATGTCCTCCCTGTGTTTGTGTGGGTTTCCTCTGGATGCTCCAGTTTCCTCCCACATTACAAAGACGTGCATCTTGAGCATTAATCCCTGGGCTTCCACTGAAAATTGGCTTTGTTCCAAGTTGTACTTTCCCAGTAAACAAATGATAAATCAATTACTGTAATTAATTTGGGAATAGTTGTGTTTAAATTAGTAACTGTTAATAATGTGTCATTGGCAAACAACATAACTTTAGACATTTGGCACTTTCTAATTGAAATCACTTGATATAGTTATTTGATCTAATATTTCTGGCCAATATTTCAATATCTAGGGCAGCTAAAATAGGAAACAGAGAGAGGGCATCCTTGTTTAGTACCTTTTAAAATGCCAAAAGATTCCAAAATATATGAACCTAACTTAACATAAGTTTTATTATCCTGATAAATATTCTTAATCGAAGTTCTATTTTTTTTTTATAAAAAGCTAAAACATTCTAAAGATTTGAAAAGAAATTCCAATTAATCACATCAAAAGATTTTTCTATATCTAAACATATCAAAGCCAATTCTTCACTTTTTTGTTAGCTAAATCTATAATTGTGATAATTCTGATTTTTTCTTGAGTTTGTCTCTTAGGAATGAATCTGGTCTGATCATAATTAATCAGGCTATGAATTAATGTTTTTAGTCTATCTACTTAGATAGACATATATACTTTATAGTGTACATTTAATAAAGATATTGGCCTATATGCAGAGCAAGATGATTTATCATTATTGTTTCTGCATATAGAAGTTAATAAAAACATTTCCCAGAAGTTGGAACTATAGAATTATCACTTGTTATAGCTGAAGTATTAAGGAGCAAACTAATAATTTTTTGAGGAAATAATTTATATAATTCAGGAATTATACCATCTATACCTGGAGCTTTATGTAGTTTAAGAGACTTAATCTTGTGTTTAATTTCTGAGAGAGCAATATTTTTTTAAAATATTGCTGTTCTCTGCCTCTATAATCTTAGGGATATTTAAGTTGATTCAATTCTTTTAACTCTTGAGAATTATTAGCTGAAACAGAGGTATTTAAAAGGTTTAGTCTTTTACAGTATGATTTATATTCAGTATGAATATGTTCAATATCAGTCTTGGGATTATCTTTGGATGTAAGTATATTGGCTATATGGTGCTTTCTTGTATGTATCTTAAATCTTCTTATAATGGTATGCATACCTTTAAGAGTCATGACATAAACTGAACTTTTACATTTTTATAATGCTGTATATATATATATATATATATATATATATATATATATATATATATATATGTATATATAGGTCTACTTTGTAATTTCAAAATTTCAAAACCTCAAACATCAGAATCCTGACATTCAGATGTTCAAAGTTTTAAAATCCCAAAGCTATACAAGTGAGATCACTCAACAGTGCGGAACAGTAACTTAACTGTTTTCTTCACTGTAGTGCGATCTTGGAGTTGGTATATTTAAGTTGCGGGGGTGGGGGGTGCAGTCCCCACTTAGTTGCAGGGGCTTGCCCTGCAGAGTCATGATTTATAATGCTTTTTCTATTTCAAGATTTCAAAATCTCAAACATCTGGATGTCGGGATTCTGATGTTTGAGATTCTGAAATTTTGAAATTACATAGTGGACATTTTATATATATATATATATATATATATATATATATATATATATATATATATATATATATATATATATATATATATATATATATATATATATATATCTGTGTGTGTGTGTGTGTGTGTGTGTGTGTGTTTACTATTAAAACCTTGAAACTGCATACATCTACTGGTCATGTGGACGACGGGGCATCTTGAATCCAGAATGGCTAAAATGCAGCCAGGTCAAAACTGAATACACCTGTAATTTGATGTATTCAACATAGCAGGAGGTGACATCAGTTACCCATGCTATACAGCTTACCATTTCACCATTTTGTGGCATTCCACAGTCAACGGTACGTGTATTTTACTATTTTGCAGGGGGCAAGCCCCCCCCCCCGCACCCCTCATTTGGGCCACGACTCATGCAAATTGTATATAACAACTTATCTAAGTTACATTTCTGATAAGAAAATTTTAAAAAACTGAGACTCCTAAACTTCTTAAACTTAACCAGTAACTTATACTACAGTTTTTGGAAGTCTACATTAGATTATTTTTTTTATATTCTATGATTTTTCTTTCAAAATTCGAACAGAAAGGTCTCAGATTTCTTCACAGAATGAGTTATAAAAAGAAAACTTTACAGGACCAGACAATGAAGAAGGAACTACAAACTTTATTATCTACCTTGCAGGATTTATCTTTGAAGTTTGACAAAATAGGAGCAGTTACACTAGTTAATAATGCAACATAAGACTCAGATTTCTGACATAGAAGAAACATTACATGACATGGATGGCAGACTCATGGAACAAGAACATCAGCTTGAATCTCTCTCAAGACAAAATACTTTTCTAACAAACAAACTAGATTAATTAGAAAACAGATCAAGGAGAAACCACTTTTGTATTTCTGGACTACCAGAAAAGACCAAAGGAGACAATATGGTAAAATTTCTCATATTCTTTCTTCCAAATGTTCTGAATTTACCTGAGTCTTTTTCTTATGGAATTGAAAGAGCCTATAGGTTACAGACATTTCCTTCATCTTCCAACAAAGCAAATAAAAGTTCAAGTACAATAATAGTAAGATTTATATCTTCTCAGGACAGGGGACTGGTGCTAAAATCTGCATGGTCAAACTCTCCTGTCAAATACCAAGATAATATAATAAGATTTGACAATGATTACTTATCGGAGGTAATGTCTAAAAGAAAGGAATATTTACCTTTAATTAAAGAATTGAAGAAAAGACAATTCAACGTTCATTTACTGTTTCCTGCAAGACTTAAAATCTTTTTACCGGTTGGAAAAAAAGACTTTTGACATCTTGAAAGCAGTTGTGTCTTTTTTAACATCTAACACAAGTTTAAATGAAACAGAATATATGTACTGCACTGGCTTTTCCTTAAAGCACCAAGCAAAAAGGAATGAATGGAAAAAGGAGACAAAAAGAAGAGACTAAATGATAAGTAACTTTTATAATTATTTTACATATTTTCCTTTAATACCACACACAAATTATCTAAGGGGAACCACACTTTATTCAGATGACACATCTATGAAGTTCCTTAAAATGTACAACAAAAATAATGCCTTTTAACTAAAAGACTAGAATCCCAAAAGGAAAAAAGGTAAAAACATTTTATTCTTGTTTTTAACTTTCTAGGTTACTAACTTAGCTTGTTTATGCTTGAACAAATCTGCATTTAACAAATATCTCTCAAAGTATAATTAATAGCAATAGCATAATACATGAAACAAAGCAATGCTTTATCTACTTAAACCTTTTGTTAGAGTGCTTTACTGTCATAGTCTCAAATAAGTTACTTTTAAAAAAGAAATGGGAAAAAAGAAGCTTAAAGAAAATGAATACTTTTAAATAACATATCATACTGCCTATGTAATGTAGACAAAGTTATTTAGAACTTTAAAGGCACTTAAACATTTAAAATGTTTATTTGAACATACAGTTTAAGTTTAGATTTCTAAATAATTCTAAGCTTTAAGAAACAAAATATATGTACCTTTTTTTAAATGTTTGTCTATGTATCTTTTTATAGCTTAATTGATTTAATAATTAGCGCATGCTTGTTTTAAACAGGAAAATAAATATTTTTTCTTTCTTTTTTATATGTAATGAACAAGGCTTGTTGTAGTTAAAATAAAGCTTGTCTCAAGTAAATGTAACTTGATTCTAAATACAGAGACATGTTTGGGCTTTACAAACAGTCATTTAGAGGGAGGAAAAGCTCTCAAGCGCTCCACAAGCACAAGGCATGTTTAGAAGTACTCAAATTACTTACTTACCTGTTTCTTGGCTTCCCATCGAGGTCACGAGCTGGCAACTTGTTTTCTTGTTCACAAGATTTTGTTGTCATTATTAGCATACTTAGAAGCTGAAAATACCTTTGCAACCACGTGAGTGCTTGAAAGTGAAAATAAAAGGTTCAGGCATGATGTAAGCACATCACATGTAAAGGTTAACAATAAGCTGTTTGAAATTCACAACTTCTTAAAGGGATAGTTACCTAATAACAAGCAAAACTGTACAATTTGAATCAGAGTAAAAGCAAAGAGTTATTTACTAACAAGCAATTTTGTGAACTTATAAAACAGAAACAGTATATTGGATTTTCATGCAAACAGGCAGAACATTATTGTAATTAGATCACATATCATAAAAGATTGATGCGAAGCAGACTCTGCTACTACACAATATAATAACATCAGCTTCATTGGGTTTATTAGAGTAATGCATCTTTGTTATGCAATTTTATAAATCTGAACTGTTTTGCTGATTAGTTAGATTAGTCTGAATGACAAATATAAATCCATTCTTATCAAAAGAAGTATGGCTAATGGACAAATGTTGTATATTATAAGCAAATACAAAAAGTCATTGTAACTTACATTATATTAATATAAAATTAATATGATTAATATAGTAATATGATTATGTTAAATGTTTTTTTCTTGGATTAAAATCAAATTTTATGAAAAAATGTCTTATATGAATAGAATATAAGACATAGCAAGTTTCTTTCTGTTAGACAACATGTTTATATAATTGGGTTGAGAAATGATTCTTGGAGGTGGTGTTAGAGGGTATGCTTGGATAACTAGTCTATTCAAAGCTGTTTTCCCCCATAGGAGGGTTAGTTTGTTTTTTGTCTCCACCTTTAAGGTTTTATTGTTTAATTCTTTTTTGGGTGTCTATGAGTTGTAACTACTTTGCTACATCAAATAAAAATAAGTAATTCTAAATCAATGTGCTTATTAGCTAAAATACATTTCACTATGAAACGTATTTTCATTAATGTAAATTGTTTGAATAATACTTGTAAAAGGGGTAGTCTCTTAAAACATTTGAAGATGTTTAATGCACAGATTTTTTTTTGCAAGAAACACACCTTAAATAAGAAGACATGCATAAAATGAACACAAATAGCTATTAGTATTAGTAAGTTTGCACTATAAACAAAAGAAAAGAGGAGCAGCAGCCTTATGGAAAAATTCAATCTTAATGCCAAATTTTTTAAATAAATATTAATGCAAAACAGGGATGTTTTTTTTAGTAATGATATCCATGAATGGGAAGATATATACTCTAGTAAACATTTACTGGATACCTTGATTAGGTGTCAAAGTAGCCACGCAGCATTTAGAAGACATTGTACACCATATTAAAGGGGAAATTATCATAGCAGGAGACTTTAATTGTATAATGAATGATGAGGACACTGATGTCAGAAATAAATTAAATAAAACAACAATTTCTAAGGTGCTATCTAATTTTACTGAAACGTTTAATATTGTAGACATTAATTAATATGCTGATCCTAATACATTATTCTTTACACATCACTCTCATCGACATGGAACACATTCAAGGATAGATAGAGTATACATATCAAGAGATCTAACTACAAAGTTGGATAAAGTCAAAGTAGTGACATGCCCATTGTCAGACCATAATGCAATTTTGATCTAGATTTAAATACAAAGCAAAGAATAACTGTAACTAGGATTACTTCATGTATAACAAAATTAAAGGATTTTATGTTAAAGAGATGCAAACATTTTTAGACATAAATCTTACTGAAGACATGTCAGAGATATATATTTGGGACTCTTTAAAGTCATATTTATATGTTAAGGCACTAACATGGTTTAAAAACAAGAAAAGACAATGGGGCAAAGACTTATTGGAATTCCAAGTAAGAACTGATACGCTAAAACTAGACATTCAGAAGGGAAAGATTAATTTAATATGTGAATTAGATGACATGAATAAAAAATATTTAGAAACACTACATCATAAGACAATGATCAATTTAGGAAAGATCAAACCATGTTCTTATTCAATGAACCCCAGAAATCAGAAAAGAATAGCAAATAGAACTAAAAAGATTATAAAAGCTAATCAGATAAGGAAATATACACAACAGATACCAGAAAGTATCAGACATTGAAAGGATACTAGAAGCATTTAAATTATACTTTCATAAAGTTAATACCCGAAAGGAAATAACAGAACCTCAAAACATTAAAGTCTTTGTTTAACAACATATCAAAATCAAACTAATAGATGATCATATGAAATTAATAGACAAAGAAATAACTATGACTGAACTTAAATAACAAATTAGTAACCTAAAACTAAACAAAGTACCTGGCATATATAACAAGCTCCCAGAACTGTTTAAACCTCTAACTAAAGAAGCATTGGCATTATTATTGAAAGTGCTTATATTAGTAACAGAAGGCAAAAATATTTCTCCTTCTTGAAAATACACCATAATATACCATATTTTGAAGTCAGACAAAAATGCAGGTGAATGTTCATCTTACAGACCTATATCTTTATTAAATATTGATTATAAGATGTTCATGGCAATACATGTAGCCAGAATTAAACAGCTACTCCATTTATTAATAGACAAAGACCAAACTGGCTTTATAAAAGATAGAAACACATAATATTAAAATAATCATTTCCTTAATTGATTATACTAATTTTATAAACATAATATGACTATAGTCAGTCTAGACATAATTAGTGCATTTGATTATGGGGATGTCCTTTGTCTCCATTATTGTTTGGCATAAATATTGAACCATTTGCAAATTGTATTTGGGAAAACATAACTATCAAAGGCATTCAAATTGGTAATAGTCTGGAAATGAAGATTCAATTGTTTGCAGATAATATTCTACTTTCTTTAAAATATAATGATGTCTCAATAAAAGCTTTACTAAACACAATTGAACATTTTCAGAGGCTCTCAGGCTTGAAATTTAATGAAAATAAAACAAAGATATTACTTATAAATTCCAGTAAGAAAGACTTAAATAAGGATTTTCTAAACACATGGCTGCTGACAATAAAGCTAAATACTTAGGCGTCATGTTAACTGATGATTTACACAAAATAATTACAATAAACTACACTAACATTCTAAGTAATTTTAAATCTCTCATACAGAAATGGAATGCATTTTCTTTAACAATGGAAGTCAGGTTATATATAATCAAAATGATTATTTTTTCAAAAGTATTATATCTCATATAAGCCCTTTTTCTCCCTCCTCCCAAACATTATATAAAGCAAATCAGTAAGCTGATGTTAAGTTTCTTATGGTATCCTAATAAATCCAGAATAGCTATGAATCACCATTTAAATGATGGAGAGTAGTGAGGAATCAATCTTCCTGATATAGAAATATACATAGTATCATCTATCATAAAAAAATCTCATTATGGATAAATAATACTTACTGTGACAGATGGAAACAACTGCAAGAAAAGATATGGATATAGTCAGATTTTATATTACCACAACAATATATAGAAATGGTATCAAACAACGCTTGTTGGTTGATGAGACAACATTTTATAGAAAGCAAACACAAATGTATAAATTCCACATTCATAAAAATATATATTAGATGATTATACAACCTTCATAAATAGAAACTCCAATATAAAAGCTTGGTCATTCATGCAATATCCTATTGCATGTATGCAAAATAACATTAAAACCTTTGATTTACACATAATAAAGGCACTTAGGAAAAAATGAATTGATTTATTGGCATCAGTTGTTAGAGTCTGGGGAAGCTCTGACAATGGAACGTGTAAGAAGTACATTTGATTTATACAATGACTTATGGTTAAGTATACAAGACATAAAGCAACACATTTTAAATAAACTAGAAACAATGCAGCTAATAATTAGACAAAATGTACCAACATTCATAGACCATTACTTTTTTTAACAACACAGGTTGTACATGGAAAAGGCTACCTTCTGAACATTTATAAATTAATTAAGAAAATGAAATTATATCACAACAAAAACTTTTTGGACCACTATAAAACAATCAATTTCCAGCTGATAATGATAAAAAAATTAATACTTCTCTCCCCAAAGCAAACATCTCTATCATTGCAATGAAGCTTTTTTCACATGGAAGTTTATTCATAGGTCCTATATAACACCACATACAGTGGAAGTTATGTTTAAACAAAATATAGGCTGCTGGAGATGTAAAGAGAATTTAAGAGCAGACTGGCAGCATATGTTTAATGATTGTCATCTACTTAAGCCATTTTGGGACAAAATTATTTCTTACAAATTGTTTTTATTGAAAATTTTCCCTTGTCTAAATCTTTGATTTTATTTAATGCACCCACACCCCAGTGTGTTCCTAGAATAAAGTCGCCACAATTATGGACATTATTAGCAACTACATGTAAACCATGGCTACAAATTGGAAAAGCAAGACTTCACCCTCATTCAAAGACTACAGAACCATTGTATTGAATTTATTGATAATGGAAATGAGAGCTATCAGGAACAGGACAGAAAGAAAAGGTACTTACTATAATTCATGGCTAAAGATAGTTACCGGAGAAAGATGACTTAAACACTACATGTAATCAAGTCTGAATGCCAGAATGTAAATCATCTGTATAAACATAGACATCCTTGTATGTAGTTTGATTTGATGTGTTTATGGTTCTTAATTTTATACTGTTTTAACTGTTTTAATAACGTATTATATTACAAAGTTATTGAAAATATGTTCACTTTAAATAATTCAATAAAAATATTTAGGCAAAAAAAAAATAAATAAATAAAATAAAAAAGAACCCAAAGCATTAATAAGTCTGTTTCTTCTTTCAAATTAGTATCCAAAAATAAAAATGTTTCATTTGTAAGACATGCCTTAAAGAAATCTCTACTTAGTGATGTAGGCTTGAGTTCTTGAGGTAATTTTTTTTTTGTGCTGATGATCTTTAATTTCGTAAGTATATCATTATGATCTGTGAGTGGACATTGAGCTATTTTATATTCAACAGTTCTTGGACTTAAGTCTTGGGAAGCAAAAAACTATGTTGACTCCAGAGTGTGTGCCAAAGACATGAGAATAACAAGTAACAACTAAAAAAAAATCACCATTTCTTAAGAAGAAAGTATCAGTTACATTTATTTTTTTTTTTCTAGCCTTCTCAAAACTTTGATTCTTGGATCTCCTAAAGCACTAGTTTCAAAATTTCCAATAATACAATTGAAGTCTCCACCAATGATCAAACTTCCTTTCATGTTGTCTAAATATAGAATAAATTTGATTTAACTTTCTTACCTCCCAGTCCTTGGAACCAGTACACATTAGCAAGAGTCCCTATTTTATTATTTAATTTAATTCAATAACTACCTTATTAAATAAACCATCAGAGTCTTCTTTTTTTAAATTGTATTAGCTTGACTATATTTTCTCCCATAAAAATAGAGTTCCCCCTCTTTTGCTCTTAAAAGAAGGTTGAGACAATAGTTCATAATGACAAAATGTAATGTATCCCTGTCTTCATTTCTAATATGTGTCTCTGGAAGACACACTACTTGTACTTTATTAATTGTTAAATATTTAATTAGGTCTGTCATTTTAATTTGATTGTTTAGACCATTAGTATTTAATAGCATTATATTCAAGCCCATATTATGTAGTAAGTGGTAAGTTTTATTAGAACTGAAGTATTTTTATAAAATAGTAATAAGAATATGCTAAACAATTTAAACTCTCCTAATATTTCCAATGAATAGGCTGTAAATAACAGTTGAGTGGATAGGAAACAAATAATATTTGTCTTGTTATAATCTTCAATTGTATGCCTAGTAACTATTTTTTCATGGGTAACAGGGTTTAAATACTAATTAAAATAAAAAAATTGATATGAAAAAATATAATCTATCTATTAAAATTGCTACTTCAACCAGAGAAATCTGATTAAACTATTTGTTCAAATCACCCAACAAAGGTACAGCAAATAATGTATAAAATTCCTCTGATGTGAGGCTACTTCTGGTAAAAGGAAAGAAATGTTTCAGTTAGAGGTAAATTCTATATTATAATTTAATCCAGACATTTATTTAGTATTATCAGTTTCAAAATTTTCAAAACATAACTCAATATGTGGAAACTATCAAAATGCCAAAAGTAAGGCATATTATTTCCTACTGATAAGTATTGTTAAAATTTATTAAAATATATCTTGCATCATGTATTTATATTCAGTTTTAATCATTTAATTTTAGTAAAGCTGAATTCTTTCAACTGATAGGAAGTTTATTAAACTAGAAGTAAGACAATAAAAATAAATAAATAAAAATAAATAAATGAATCAACTGATTTAACATATTATATAATTAAAATATTCTACTTATTCTAAGCTTTTTATAAATAAAGTTTAGGTATAATCTTTGATTTTAGATCTAGATTAAATTTCCATACAGGTTTAATTAATTTCATAACTTTCTATATTACAAGGCAAATGACTTTGCAATTTATATGAAATGCATTTTAATTAAGATTGTGAAGATTACTGAAACAATGTTTCAATAATTACAGTTACTATTGTGTAACTATGGAGCATGCTTCTAAAAGATTGTTTATATAGGCAATAAATGTAATAAGCAGCATAGCATACACTTTTATTAATAAACATAAACAAACCTGCTGATTCTCTGAAGGTCTGCTACATCAAGAATATCTCCTAAAGCTGTGTCCATGTTTACATAAGTGGTGTAATAATGTTAACTGTATTGTGATGTGAGACTACACCAATACTGATCTATTTATGTATGCGTCTATGTATTCATTATAAAACTAAATAAAATAATTTGCAGGTATAACTGTTTGAGCTATGAACCAAACTGAAGATGCATAGCAAGGGAAAAATAAATGTTGAAAGCCACAACAATTACAACTCTTCTTATTGTTCTTTATGATACATTATTAAATAAAATGCCATCACTAATTCTTTCTTATGACTAATTTGCTAATATCATAAGAGTTTATTTTATCTGCAATGTTTCTGTAGTTACTGAGACAATGAGCTGACAGATGAGATATACACTGAGGACTCAAAAATATTTTGTTATTAATGTATATATGCTGTATATATAATATATTAATCTAAGTAATGGATATGTAATCACAAGCCCAGTTCTGTTTAGCTAACCTACTGATTGTATATAATTGAAGTTGGTGTGTATGCTCTTTATTTAAAATAAGGTAAGGTAAAAGCTGTACATATATTTCTCTCATTTTGCATTATTCTTGTCTTCCAAATATCAGTGAAACTTGCTGTTGTTAACAAAGAATGTGAGCCAGGAAGTATAGAAAACCATGATGTGTAACCTGGTTAAATGCTTAGATTATTGAAGCATGATTTGTTTCTATTGCAATTAAAAATAGTATTCAGATTGCTCACTTTAGATTGTAAATTAAAAACAACAGCTCACTTCTTATTATTACTCTCTAATAACCTAATAGAGCATGAATAGATGTGTGAGTATTTCTTAAGGAATGCAAACTCCCCCCTTTATTTTGAACTTATCCAGTTGGGTCTTGGGTTTTATTTAATGAATATTCATACCTTCAAACAACCAATTGAAGCACTATCTGCTTTAGTTTAGGTGTCTAGAAAGTAAGGCAAGCATGGATCCTCAGTCATTAAAATATCTTTAAGCTCTTATATCTTTGTGATCAGAAACTCTGTGTTCACATTAAAGTTATAAACTAGAGAAACACATTATGTAAGAAAACTATATTAACTGTTTCAATGCACTCCATACAACATTTGATGGCTGTGACTCATCACCAAACTAACTTCCACAATCCCCCACCTGTCATTGCAAGCAAAAAGTATAATGTATCAGCAATGAATTCACACTAATAACTATATGTGAAGAAAATAACCTATGATATTGCTTGCACTGTGACTATTAAAGTTTAAAGCACATCTTCATATAACTAGGGAAAGAAAATATCAATGTTTAAATTCAAAACAGACAACAAACAGAAACTAATGAAGTTTTCAAGTTTATTGCACTAAAAAAACACACAGATCCTAAAATATTTTAACAAATTTATACAACTAATATGAAGACTAACTAAATTAAAATTTAGATCTAAACATTAAAATGAACTGGAAGATGTTAATATGAATGTTAGAATGAGTGTGACTGTAAGAATGTATAAGATAATCAAAACAAGTTTTTATTTTATTTACTTATTTAACATTTGTTAACTGGGAAAGTCTGATTTGGAATGAAGATAACTTTCAGTGGAGGCCTGGGGAGAAAGACTCCAGGTGCATGTCTTTGTAATATGGGAGGAAACCCACACAGATGCAGGGAGGGCATGCAGACTCCACACAAAAGGCACCCCAGCCAAGAACAGAACAGGGGAATCTCCTGCTGTGTGTGACAACGCTACTGCTGCACCACTGCACCGTCCAAAAGACAGCACTGCCAAGTATTGAACCCATGACCTTCAGAACTACAGTCAGAGCAACACACAACTAGGCAAACTCAGTGCTAAAAGCTTTACTTGTATCAAGGTTATATCACCCCAGATGGGACTTGGACCTACAATTCCTAGTTTAGGAGGCCAATGCCTTATCCATTAGTCCACTGGCCACTGAGAATTATATGTGGGGAATTAGCTTACCTTGTAATAGTACTGAGATATATAAACTAAAAAAAAATAAACATCAACCAATTAATTAATTATTAGTTCAATTCCCTTTCTTCTAACTTGAATAGGAAAGGTAACACTGTGATAATACAAAAAAGACTTGAAGGAAAGTTAACGGTGTCATTGGCTCAAAAGTCTCTGGTGTCTTTCATGTTTTCTTCTTTTCTTTAGCAGATGTTTGGTGATGAGGAAATGTTTTTAATTTCTTAGTAGAATTACCATTTCCATTATGCTTTTCAGACTACCTTTTCATTTTTGTTGTTGAAAATCCATTTCTTCTTGCATGGGAGAAGATAGATCAAGAATGGAGATGAAATGTTTTGTTTCTTGAACAGTAGTGAAGATTCTCTCTCCTGTGGAATGAATGCTCTTAAGTCTAATTAGAAACAATAAATGGAATTTAATATTGTTTTGTTTGAAAAAAGTTTCTTTTTTTTCTACGTTTTTTGCTGAATACTCATTATAAAATCTTATTAGATTTTGGCCCAATTTTAATGGAGATTTAGAACAAACAGATTTTAAGACAAGTTCTTTGTCTAAAAAGATAGAAATCTTACCACACTGGATCTTGGAGCAGCATTTAAATTAATTGGGATGGGCTTCCCAATAGATTGGTGTGCTCGTTCAATACCAAAAACCTTCTTTTAAATCCAAATGTTGCTCAATCCAAGTGGTAAGAAAGGAGATCATATTTCCTCCTTCAGATTTTTCAGGAACACCAAAGATCCTTATATTACACCTAATGTTTCTATTTTTTAAGGCTTCAACTTTGTTTAATAGCTAATTGTTTTGTTTTAATACAAAGTCTGTCTGAATTTCTTATTTGACTCTCCCATCCAGGTCATTTACAGTACTTTCCATTTCTTTTATTGTAGAAGTTTGATTTTATAACATATTTGGTAGCATTTCATGTGTTTAAGACTGTTTTCTTGAAGTTTATCAAGTTTTGACTGAAAATTAAACATTTTGAAGGATAACTGTTGAATAGAAGTAAGAACTTTTTGAAAATCTTTTCTTGAAGCCATTTCTCCCAAAGTAACTCTACATGAATTCACAAATAAATCCAATAGTAAATATAGAAGAATAGTTTGAAAGGAATTTTTCTCTTTCTGATAAATCTTTCACAACAGATGTTTAATATGGCATTCCAGAAATAGAAAAATCAAAAATTAGGTTGTTAATTTAAACTCTTCTCTAAAAAATAAATAAATATCTGCAGGGCTCACTAAAGAAGCTATTATACTGTTATTATCTAGGTTCCTCCCAGTCAACTGATTTTTGGTGACACATACCAGTTTCTTTTATGCTGTAATAAGAGTTTTTGACCACATGTATGTCTTTCTTTTCCTGATATTTAATAAAGGTTCTGAAGTCATAAGGAAACAAATGATATTTAGAATCACTCTACCATTTCCATTCTGGATGTTGTCTACTTGTAATATGACTGACATATTCACAGCAAAATATTTTGATGTGGAGCTTCTGTCACTAAGTCTCTGAGCAAGTCAAATATATTTTCTTTCCTTGTATTCCAGCACCACTGTACATCTCATTCCAATAATTTCTCAGTAGCATAAACATGTTGAAAATAAACTTTTAAAAGTATTGCATCATACCAAGAAATCCTGGTTACATGACATGTGAATGAAATCTCAAAACACTGATTCACAAATATTCAAGCCAGAAAGGATGACTCACAAAACATTGAAGCATAAAAAGAACAGGAAACATCTCAGCAAGATTTTTGAACAGTTAGGATCAGATAATTTGTCCTTTCCCCACTGTAGTGTGATCTTTGAGTTAGTAGATATAGCTATTAGGAGGGTGTATGTAGGGGGTTGTCCCCTCCCTCACAACTGTTTACTGTTTTTTTCTTTTTATCTTGATGTTTTGTGGTTCAACTTTTTGGGTTCAATTATTTTCAAATCACTGTTTTGGGATTTCATTCAAATGTCATGAATCCAGCATCTTACAAGAGCATGTTTATCCTTTAGCAAAAGCACTTGTACTGCTGCTCATAATTTCTGATTCAGGGTTCAGGCCTTGAGGCACTCAATTTTGAGTCATGCACTTAAACTCTAAAACTATATTTTTTACATCTTCTTCTCTTCACTTTGAGAATGCCCTGTCTCCATGTATTCATTAACTCAGTTACATCATGTTCATCTTTGTTCTGACCAACATACTAGTATATCACTGATAACATTACTATCAGCACCAAGCTCCTTAATAATCTGTGTAACACCTCTGTAAAACATAAATGAACCCTTCCAAGTTCTGATCTTTCCATTAGACAAATTGCAGTTACAAAACCTGGAATGTTTTCATCAAACTTCATTTGCCAAATTTCCTAATTTGTATCAATCACGGGAAAAAAAAACACTTTTCTAAAGTATGTCAGACACCAATTATTCCATTGTCAAACCAGATTGTCTTATCTTTATATAGCTTTATTAAGTTATTTAAGAGCATCCATACAATTACAACTTCCATTTTTCTTCACAAGACTAGACATACTGTTCATCACCACAGAAGGCTCATCCTGTGTCTTAATCACACTCACTAATGCATTTCTTGCAGTTTGACCTCTTTACAATTTGAACTTTCAAAGTGACTGATATTTTATTGGAGCATACAGTACCTATATGATTATGAGGAATTCCCAGTAAACTCCCCAAAACCAGCAAACAAACCTTTGTACTTTTTAAAGAATTTGTTTTGCTATCATCTTGGTTCAAATGTTGGCCAGATTCATTATGTCACTCTGCATTAACACTTTGAATCTCCTGCACTTTTCTAAGTTAAACAAGCCAATATAGAATATGGAACATTTAGTCTATCTATAAGAAACTGACTGTATTTTTTTTCATTCTTTTACTGACATCTCAGTACTTTTTAACATGAATGGAGTTATATGATTCTCTGAATATCTAAAGAGCTTGGACATCAATGGATTTTGTTATTTTCTTCCAGAGTCAATGCTGTGAAAAATCTATTGGAAATTACTTTAGATTTGGTACAATGCTTTGACAATTAATCCAGGCTTCTCTTCTCAGATTTCTGACTTATTCTATATCTGCTATTTTCTGTGCCCTTTTCAAGCACATTATTCTCAATGTGCACATTCTCAGTGTATGCTGTGCCTACGGTTCCCCTTCACCATCTGAATTACTGAATGCTCAAAATTCAGTAACTCGAGACTGTAAAGTCGAAAATGCAGAAGCACAAATATGCATAAGCGTGAACTCAAATATCTCGAAATTGCGCTTATGCATGTCAGCTACCGGACAAGAATTGTGTGAGTTGGGATGTTTTAGGGAAGTGAAGGTAAGTGAGTGTATGTCTGTGTTTTGTAAGTTGTGTGTGTGGGTTAAGGTAGGGAGGTGGGAGCATGAGTGAGAGTGTTGGATATGTCTGTGTATGTGTGATGTGTTTGTGTGTGTCCAAGGCAGTTTAAAATGTCTGTGTGGTGTTTTTCTTTTTTTGTGTATTAGTGCAATCTCAGAGTTAGAATATATAAGTAGGGGGGTGTGGGGGTGCAGGGGGGCTGCGTACCATGTAGTGTAGGGCTTGTAGTTTATGTTATGTGGGTTGTATGGTGTGTGTGTTGTGCAGTGTATGTGTTCTGTATGTTCAGGGTTTTTTGTTTTCTTGCTTGTGGGTTTCGGGATTTTTGTTGGTTTGACTTCATAATTTCGAGTTACTGAATTTCGAGCATTCAGTAATTCGATATTATGAAGGGGAACCCTGCCTACATATAACTCATTTTCATAACTTTGTTCTAGCAAATGCATTTACTGTTACTTAAATGTCATTTCTTTCATTTTTACACTTTTGCAAAGTGATATTTCTTTTCACAATTTTTGTTGACTTATTGGAGTGCATTTACTTTTATAATGGTTATAGACATATCTTCTACAGAACTTATCAGTGACAATGTTCTCCTGATTTTCATAGCTCTCTTGACTCATATTTCATCCAATTTTTTACATGGTTTCAGTATCCCTGTAGCTAGGATTTTAACTATGAATAATGAAATGACATATGAATCTGCATACAGCCTACTTCTTTAGCTTTTTACTTTCCTTCTGCATAAAGCTAACAGGAAACCAAATTACAATATATAGTTATGGAATTGAGTCAGAGGCTTTAGAAATAAATATTTTAAAGATACACACACAGATGTACGTACATACATATTTATCATGTTGGGAACATAATCAAGAGCTCTCATTTATTAATCTGTCTGCTATGCAAAATGATGATCTGTTGGACAACTCGTAGCAAATACTACAGCTCTGTTGATGACTTAACATGGTATTTTGCTATTGTTGTCATTCATCTGATTAGCATGGAGTTCCCTGTAATACTTAAAAGAAGTGTAAGACACATAGACAACTTCATGATCTAGCAATGGTTTAGCATTTAGTTTCCCTTTGCAAACTGGATTTGTGTTCACACAACTGCAGCTGTCTTTCCTATAATCCAATCATGTTACTTGAAGAAATATCTAATCAACAAAAATCTGAATTGTATTCAGAAGAAAGAATCAGCACAGAATATCAAATTGCCTTACTTATTAAAGGAACACCCCATTTGCAGATAAAAAAGATAGTTTGACTCTTCAGATTGCATGGACTATTCTCTTCCTTGTTATTCTGTGTAATTATTTATCGCTGGTTATTTTTACCTGGATCATTTTGTGCCTAGTTGTATCCATGCAATATTTTATCTGTATCTTGGAAATTTCAAAGTGAAGGACACAACTGTTAAAGAATACAATGTGTGGGATACTTTTTATGTTTACTGAACCCCAATGCATACTTTCCTATAGTAATGCTAAAATGCTGTTACAAAACAGTTTCTGTTATGTGATGATCACATGGAACTTCTTGACAGAATTTTACTTTCTTCCTGACCTCAAGACATCTCATGTGAGTAGACTATTTTATATCAGTGTTACACTGCACAGAGCTTTCTCTTGCACCCTTTGACATAATTTAATTTTTTTAAGGCTGTATAATTAGCAGTAATTTCTTCTTTGTTTACATATGGCCCACCTCATCAAGTCTAGAAACTATTTAGTAAGATTTAGATTTTAGTTTCTATATTCACAGGTATTATATTTAACAAATGGATTCAAAGTGGGACTAACTTAGTTTAACAGGGTCTATATTATTCCTCAAATGCTTAAAAAAGCGAACACTGATTGATCTAACTTATTTTCGCGAAACTGCAAAATATCGAAGCAGCAGAAACCCAAATTTTTTCCTAGGGAAAGAATTTGGTTGTCCGTTTCTGTTGCTTCGGTATTTTCAGTGTTATGGTGGAAAGTTACCGGTCGGATTCAGGTAAGTGTGCGATTGTGTGGATGTGAGTGTTAGGGTGATTTAGGTTAGTTAGGGTTAGGGCTTGGGTTAGGTGTGTGTGCGATTGAGTGGACATGAGGGTTAGGGCGGATTTAAGTGAGTTAGGGTTAGGGAGCGAGTGAGGTGAGTGTGCGATAGTGATGGACCTTAGTGTTAGGGTTTGGGTTAAGGTAAGTGGGTAGTTAGTGGTGTGTGCATAGTTTAGTGTAGAGTTAGGTATCAGATTTTAGGTGTATCTGTGTGGATTTCTGTTTGTTCGGTGTGCTTGTGTTGTGTGTATGTGTTTTGGATCAGCGATTTTTTTCCCTGGGAAAAAAATCGCTGATCTGACAGTTCAAGATTGTAAGCTTTCGCTTAAATTAGGTTGATCAATCAGCGTCCGCTTTTTTAAGCATTCGATGATATAATATAGACCCGTTTAACAGACTGCTGCAACTTGCTGTGAAAATTATTTCTAATATACAATTATGTATTTATTTGTCTATTCAGTCTCACTGGACAAAACCCATATGAAGTGGGGCCCAAGGATATAATTCATAGATGTACATTTATTAAAAAAATCAAAATATAAATATTTATTTTATTTTATTTTACATTTGTTGACTGGGCTAGTCCAACTGGATACATGTCCATTTTCAACAGAGGCCCGAGGAGGTAAGCTCCTTTATGCAAACAGAATGTAAAAATATAAAAATAATACTACAATACTACAATTTTAACAATGATATACATATAAAATACAGTACAGCACTAGACTACAGTAGAGGTAGTTTTAGTGATCATAAGAAACCAGTAGTGGTTACTTTGTTACAAGAGAGGGAGAGACAAGAAGTTATTCAAGAGGAAACAACAATAGTGCACACAGTAGAGAGCTAATTGTTAAACACCGAGAAGGGTATGACTGGTTGAGAAAACTCAGAGAAATACTTTAGAACAGACAAGTAAACATGCCAGTGAAGAGCATTCAGATTCAATAATTCATGAGAGGAAAACTACAGATAAAACCTGTTCTACACATGTAGTAAACATTTAAGAAGGTTAATGCTCAGGGAAAGTTTATTAGTCAGGGTTTGTGCATGGACATAGCCACTGTGTTTTAAGGAAAGATTTTAGGTGCTTCTTGAAAAGTGGTGTTGAAGACAGAGAAGAAAGGTCAGTGGGAAGTTTGTTCCAAGATTTTCCCACAGAGTTAGTGAAAAGACAGTCACCTGATTTATTGTTGGATTTTAGGATGGTTACTAGTAATTTGTTAGCTGAGCATAGGGTTGTAAGATTCTTGTAATGAGTGATAAGGTTACAGAGTATTGGAGTATTACTGTGATGTTGTAGCATCATGTGGGTGATAGTAAGCTGCTGAAAGAGGAGCTGGTTTTGCAGTTCCAGACATCCTAGCTGATGAAGATTTTGACAATGGTGGATTCTAAATGGGGAGCCAGTGGCAAATCTGGCAATGTTATGGTAGGAGGTTGCTAGCTTATTGAGGTTAGTTTTGGATAGATTAGTGTAGATGGGGGAGGCATACAGGAGTGTGGAAATGAGATGTGTGTGGGCAATGGTAGTTCTGGCTAAAGGAGTAAGGAAAGGTTTGAACCTGTAAAGGAAACCTAGTTTTCTGTTGACTGATTTAATGGTTAGGTTAATGTGAGAGTCGAAGTTGAGGTGATGGTCAATTGTTACCCCTAAATGTTTAGTGGTTGTGTCTGGTGCTATGACAGTGCCATTATTGGATGTGACTGTGATATCAATAGGGGAGGACTTCTATGTGGGAATGAACAGCAATAATTTAGTTTTCTTGGGGTTCAGGAGGAGACAGTGATGAAGAAACCAGTTTTCTACTAGATTAAATACTGTTTGGGTGATGGACTGGAGTTCAGGCAAAGAGGTGGCAGCACAGAGTAATGCAGAATCATCTGCATATTGTATGCAGGTGGCTTGAGGAAGGTTTGCATTCAGATCATTAATGAAGATGGAGAAAAGGAGGGGTCCCAAAATAAAGCTTTGAGGGACACCAAGGGTTATAGGGAGGTGAGTTGATATGTAATTGTACCAGAGGACAGCGAGTTGTCTATTTTCTAGATAGGACTTGAACCATTGGACTGCCTGTGTATCTAATGAAAGTGATTTAAGGATATCTAAAAGAAGCTGATGGTTGACCATATTGAAGGCTTTTGAGAAGTCTATAAAGAGAGGACAGCTTGTTATTGTTTCTATTTTTATTAATGCAGTCATAAAAGGATAAGAGTGCAGTGGTAGTACTATGGAATGGCCTAAAGCCATGCTGACAGTCAGCAAGTAGATTATTTTGGAGAAGGTGATGAAGTAGCTGCTGGTGGATACATTTTTCATGACTTTTGCTAATGGAGAGAGTAGGGCTATGGGGCGAAAGTTTGAGAGTTCATTTGAGTTACCCCCCTTATGAAGTGGGATAATATGGGAGATTTTCCAGAGAGATGAGATGGATCCTTCAGTTATGGTTCTGTTTATTAGGATAGAAATGGGATAGGCAAGCACTTTTGCTGCAACTTGTAAGTATTCCGCTGGCAGCAGGTCAGCTGAGGGTTTACATGGTTTTAGTTTCTGAAGTGGTGTACAGATGTGAGATGTAGGAACAGGTTGTAAATGTAATGTAGGAGGTAAAGTAGTTGAAAAGGGTAGCTCAAATGAACTAACAGGTGGTAGGGTATTTACTAGAGATTGGACTGTGTCTGTAAAAAAGATGTTGAATGCATCAGCAATCCGGTTGGGAGAGTTATGAGAGAAGCTAGAAGGGGTTGGTGTCTTGGAGTGTCCTGGGTGTAGGAGTCTATTTATACCTGACCAGAAACTTTGTGGATTCTGTTGATGGATTTGTTGGAGTTTGAAGTAAAAGTTTTTTTTGTCAAGAAGTATAGCTTTTTTGTGGTGATTCTTAGTTGTCTAAAGTTTTGGTGATCTGTTGGGTTTTTAGTTGTTCTTTATTTGACCCAGATCTTTTGTGAGCCAGGGAGCAGTTTTGTTCCTGATCCTAATAGTGCGAGTGGGAGCATGGTGTTCTAGCATATGCAAGAATTTAGAGTTAAAATATGACACTGCTTCGTCAAGAGGGAGGTGTTTTAGTGGTGCCCAATTACAAGCTTTAAGTTCTGATTGGAAGCTTAGTGGGTTACATTTTTTTGTTTTGCATAGTTATAAAGATGGTTTGGTTAGGAATAAAGGTCTTTTGTTTAATTATATAAGCAATTGAGTGGTCACTAATATCATCTGGAAGGATATCTGTATTATATGAAAGGGGATCAGTATTTACTAATATCCAGTCTAGGGTGCTTTGTTTGTTACTGGGTTTATGGATTCTGGTGGGGGTAGTGATAGTTTGGTAAAAGACATATAAAAATATAATTTCTCTAGACATAGAAAAGGCTATATACTTTACCCCATCTGCCCCACTTTATTAATACCCAGTAACTCTAACCCTGCACTTTCCCCAAATCCTAACTATACATCTTACTTTAGAAAACCCCTTCTGTAACACTGCCACTACACAAAACAGCTCAGACATAAACAATGAAACTATTCTGTTCATAGTAATACCTTTCACAGAGACAGAAGGGTGCATGCGTGCAAACACACACACACATTGATGCTAAAGGAATGTATGCATCCTTGCATTGTAGTCTGAAAATAAGAGTTTAGCTATTTTAGAATACTTTTTGATACAAGCTATTAATAGTCATGTAACAACACGTTATCCTCTTCCAATATTGTTTTGTGAAAACATTCCTTCTGAATGAAAATGTTCTTGCCTCTTTTTAAATATACCCCCATTTCAAAATGTTGGAAATGCTCATTGTGTCAAATGTTGACAATTTTTCTTTACAGTGTCATATCCACCTCTTCACTATGGCCACAGTTTCTTTTCTTAATAAGTACTAAATTGGTATTAAAGTCACCACATCAAACTATCGAAAAAGGAGTATCTAACCAGGACTTCACATTTTCCTGTAACTCTTTTTTTAAAGCTTGATTGAAGTATATACATTTATCAAACTCTTCACTATGTCCACAGTTTCTTTTCTTAATAAGTACTAAATTGGTATTAAAGTCACCACATCAAACTATCAAAAAGGAGTATCTAACCAGGACTTCACATTTTCCCGTAACTCTTTTTTAAAGCTTGATCAAAGTATATACATTTATCAAACTTCAAACCCTTCCATTATTCAAAGAAATCTACATCTACACTCCAAAGAATTATTTTAGATACACTTGCCCTAATAAATAACTGTTACTCCAGAACAAGTGTCTCAGCCAAGTGACAAAAAATTAGAACATCCAAATAAGTATTTATATTTTACTCTTTCAACACAGATACCAGATATACCTTTTGTGTCACAAATACAAATATACAACTACACACACACACACACACACACACACACACACACACACACACACACACACACACACACACACGACAGGGCTGGAATCCTTGAGGGAGCTGACATCATCATGTATGTGCTCCTGCCACGAAAACTTAAAAATCGGACGGGACAGGCCCTTACATTTGACGGATCTGCTGCAAAGGTGGGGGGGGGGCACCCCTCTCCCCTTGCTCTATGGTTCCGGCGCTCATGTGTGATGGTGTTTTTTTCTTATCATAGGAGTTATTAGGGATATGACTCTAGAAGAGTATGTGTAGATAGGCAATGGGTACAATCATCCTCATACCCCATGATTTGTATATATTTATGTCTATTCATGTCTGTGTGTCAACAATGATTCAAAGTATATGGTGTTTTTTCTTTTCTCTACAGCTGAGTGACCATGGAGGTAATATATCTAAATCTATTTCCCTCTATCCCTGAATATATATATATGTATATATATATATATATATATATATATATATATATATATATATATATAAATATGCCAATGACCTGTTAGTTAAGATTTACTTGGTATGTAAATTAATTGGTTAGATAATGTTTCTTTAAAAAGTTATTTTACTCCTATATATAATCATATAACTATGATAGGTATCAATAGTGGAATAAGGATAGTGTATGAGTAGAAAAAAATTCAAACTTTTTTTGCAAAATTAGTTAGGAAGGTGAACAAACCCTGTACTCTAAGGTTATCACAACTGTGATTGCCAGTTAGTTTTCATAGACTGTTTAGATGGGATTTAATGTGGGCATACAAAACAACAAGATATGTAACTTTAAATAATTATGTTAGGTATGAAAGTGGTGAAACATGATAGGGGCACAAGAAACAATAACTTGTTCTTGGGGATAGGAAGATATAACACAAGCATTAAAAATATTTGTTTCCAAGTGAGTGGTAAATAATGTCTAGCAAGATCATTATTATTATAGAAAAATTAGAGAATATGAAGATATTTAAATCTGAATGAGATACGATTTTTGGAGAAAGGATATTTGAGACAAAAAGCTTGGAAGTGGGCTCTTAATATGGCCAGTTAAGGTCTTGAGCTTTAAATGAAATTTGGACATTGAAGAGTGAGTTTTACAATTTAGTGTTTTTTTGTTTCAAACAAATTTTTTATCAGCATGTTTGCACTCACATTAATGGGTCTTGTTCTTCAGCTAGGGAACCAGAAAAGAAGTATATACACAACCAAGTAGTATGTCAATGACAAAATTCATATACAATACATTTTGCACATTGGCAATTAGATTTTTATTAATATCAACTTTTTTTATTCCATAAGGGAATACATGAACTTTATGAATGCACAACCATTACAATATTTAATAATACAAATTATTTCAAACTAACATCATACGAACCAAAAACTGTGAGACAATATTTCTCTAACAAGACCATTGCCAACCAAATCCTAGCTATCATCAGCCATCACAATGAACCTTAAAATAAAGCAATCAAAGATCTAATAATAGTGCGGTATACTAATTCCTAGTTATGCATACTTATGAATAGAACTGTATTCCTTACAGTTCCTCCCCAAAGAGCCTAAACTTTCTCCATAGTTATAGTATTGGCATGAGGATATCTGATTGAGGTACGAGCAATCTAATTTTTTTATATAATATAGGTTTCTCTTTACCATCACAACTCAACTCCCAATTTCCTAATATCTTTTAATAATAGGTAAAAATCACTGAGGTTAGGTGAACCTCACCTTTTCCAGTCTTGTAAGTCATAAGTTGAAAAGAGCTACTATCCTCAGTGAAAAAGCATCACTCTGACCAAAGCCTAGAAGGAATAGAAGAAGGGTCAAATTTATTGTTCACGGCCATAACACATTGAATATCCTCTGAATGAACTGTTTTAAACCTTTTAATTCTGGACATTCCCAAATGATGTTCCACTAATTTCTGTGAAATCCCACTAAACATCTTCAACAATCTAAGGGAATTGTGGGATCCATAGCTGCTAATTAAACTGATGTGTAAAAATATTTGAAAGGGCACCACCAATCAAAGAACTTATATCTTCTCTATTTTGTGCCACATGACAATATTTTAATAAGATTAAACCAAATCTGAATAGGTAATTGAACATTTTGATAGGGTTGTATCCCCATCTGATGTCAAATTCAATTTGACAATTGCTTTTTAGTAGCTGTCCTTAATTTGGTCTGTAAAAATGTCTAATTACCCTCCACTCACCATTTGTCAGCCTCACTCAAATGCAATGTACTCTTTAAGGTGGGCTGATCTATAACAAAAACTCAGTTGATCCGCTGTTCCCAAAATTACAAATTTGAGGGCTTCTTAGGGCTGTAGGTAGGCTGAAACTATCAATCCTCAACCTCCCATGACAATAAATAGGATTTAAATATTCAAGCAAACTTTTGCTTTTGTGTGTGCAAAACTCCATTTGATCAATTGCCAAAGGTCTAACAAAATTGGATTTTCTTTGATATACATTGGAGAGCTTTTAATCTAAAGGAGCTTATCAAAATAATTCTCCCCTCTCATTTTTGTTAATGTAAGTAACTCACAAACAGTATTTTGTGTCAAAAAGAGGAGCCCATTCACTCTATTACAATAGGCTGTCTTTATATAGGCATTGAATCCTGGAATACCAGGCTTTCCAAATCACCAGATAATGATAACAGTTCCCAAGTGAATCTTGCCTTCAGGCCATCCCATAAATCATTTACCTGTCTCTTTATTACTTACCTCTTCTGTCAGTGCCAATGGAAGATCCTGCAAGGCATTAGGAACCAGATGCAGTACAAACCATTTAATTGCAATTAGACATTACATTAAATTCAAACTTAAGCAATCCCTGTTTTTTATATATCCCCTGATTTGAGATAATTATTTCAAAAGTTACTATGACAGAGCTATGTTGATTACTAGCCCATTGTATCCCTAAGTAGGTCATTTACTGTCTAGCTTCCATGAATGGGAATTTATTTTTTGTGTCTGTCAAAAGGATACAGCTGATGGTATAACCTCATTTTTATGGATGAAATTTATAGCCACAATTTTCCCCATACTCAGCGAACAGTGCCAAAACCTCATTCAGATTGTTCTCTGGGTTTTCCAGGTACAATAACAAGTCCTCTACATATAGCAAGATTAATAAACAATTTCCATTTAATTGAGAATGTGGGTAATATTTCTTTCTCAGCATGACTGCTAGTGGCTCCAAATATGAAACAAATAAGGGAGAAAGAGGACACCTTTGCCTTCTCCTCCTATGAAGGGGGATTATAAAGAATGCTGCTGAACCTATCACACCTTTTTATATCTGCACTATTATAAGAATTCCTTAGTACTGAAATCACTTCCCCTGGGAAGTCCAAGCATTCTAGTATTTTATATAAATAATACCAGTTTACTCTGCCAAATGCCTTTTCAGCATCTGTACTGATAATAGATTTATAGATTCATATATATTCCATGGCCACTGAGCCCCATGATCATTCATGCCTTGCCAGTATCCCCACCTCAGGCTGTACTTCCTTTCTCCAGGATAGCCATATCAGTCAATCCTGGAGTAAACTGGATACCATTCCAGTCATCTAATTTATTTTTAAAGAAAGGTAGTGAGTCTTACTAATTAACATGTAGGGGAAATATTTCCCAATGTTTTGTAGATGCAGGGATATAGACCTGTCCCTTCTTTTAACTGTTGTTGAAGCTTTAGGTCACTGATTCGATTATTGGTGGAGATATTTGAGTTGCAGAGAAACAGCAGGTCTAGGACAAACAGGTTTTTAATGGCATGGTAAGTGAGATAGAAATCTTTCCTTAAATATCCATATAACATTAAATAAATGGTTATAGCTTTCAGGCTGTCTGGTAGTTCAAGAACCTTAGGCATATGATACTTTTGTTTAGTAACATTTGGGGTGTTTCCAGTTGTTTAGTATGCTTAGTGAGATACATCCCAAAAGGGAACATTGTACTGGACAAGTAACCTGATTAATGCTGAGTATAAAGGAGTAATTACCTCTTTAGGTATTCGTGATATTACTTTGAAAATTAGTTGGGCTAAATGAAAGGAATTCCTGACAACAGTTGTTACATGTTGGTCAAGAGAGAGGAGGTATCAATGCAAATACCTAAGTCACTAGATGATGATGATGATGATTATGACAATAATAGTAATAATAGTAATAATAACTAATGTAAATAAAATAATAGTAAGTAATAAGCAATGTAATAATTATAAGTAATTCATTGCTTGAACTATTAGCAGTTTCCATATTCAAAGCAGTTTTCAATAAATAGAGATGGAGTGATAAAAACTCACTTTCAAGAGATCCTTACCTGGTTTTAGGAAAACAGTAACCATTGATGTATACCTTGAATATGGTATTACCCTTGAGATATGTTTTTATTTGTAATGTGGTAAATTCCTGTACAAATTTGTAATGTGCCTACTGTAAAACCCAGTAGCGATATCATCTGGGCCTGAAATTTTCCCTTCCTCATCATCTAAAGAGCCATAAATGCTTTATTTCTTGTGAATGGTTCTTGTAAGATTTCTTTCTTAATACTATACCGTGAGGTAGGAATGTGAGTTACCAGTCCTCTCCTGCACTATAACTATTCATGCCCCTTTATACAGATTAGAATAATAATTCCTAAAAACTTCTAAAACCTCATTTGGGAAGGAATAAAATCTACTGTAGGTCCCATCATATATTCTGCCAAAAGTGAATTTGCCACATGTCTCAAATATAGTACTAACAATTCTGGTTTGGAGGAGAAAATCTAATTTCTTTGAATGGAGCTTCCTTCTTGGTCTGTATAAGCGATACCTGTCTAATTCACATTTAGTCATCTCAGCTGCTCCCTTAATTTTGGTAATTGCATTCTCTTGAGTCAAATGGCAAGCTACTCTTGTAGTTTACTTTTATTCTTAATTTTTAATTCTGTCTCACTGTATTTTAAAACAGTGGTCTCCAACCTTTTTTGCACCAAGGACCGGTTTCACGTAAGACAGTTTTCCAAGGACTGGCTATTGCATGCGCATAATAAAGTGCATAATATTTTTTATTTATTTATTTGACATTTGTTTACCAGGGAGGCCTGACTGGACTAGAACTACATTTTCAACCGAGACCCAGGGAGGAAAGCTCCAAAGTACAATAAAAATACAATTGGCAATAATTACCAAAAAAAAAACTGTACATCTTAACAGCATGACATTGATTTATTATGATTGAGAGGTACATAAACCTAATGGCAACCTTATTGATTTTCAAAGTTTATAAGACAATATTTAAAATCTGTCCCTATTGTTTGGCTCTGTACAGCATACCTCTCAACTGTACAGATTTTAATAGAATGTGCAGATTTTTGCCTCAGATTTTTGGTCTGTTTCTCATAAAATTGTTTTCTGGCAAATCACAGGCAGATAAATGAGGTTTGAAGTAAAAAAATAATGAGAGACAGTTGAGTTTCAGAATTCATACCCTTGAGAAAATATATACTAATGCAGAACCTGTACTTCCATCTACTTTCTATGTTTGTATAAGCAGTACGTAAAAGTGTCCCTATTTTTGGGTCTTTGTTCCCCCATTATTTTTGGCTTTGTCCAGATTACTTGCTCTAAGAGGTTGAGAGGTGTGCTGGCCAGCTTTATTGTGAAAGAGGTTGAGTGGTATTATGGTTGAGAGGTATGCAAACATACATACACACTCTCAAACAGTCTGTTTTGCTTTCATGCATGCATTCACTCACACATGCAGACAGAAACATACAGACAAACACACCTTTTTCAGTTTCCTTGACTTTTATTTTACACTCGATAAACAGCAAAAGTGCTGCTTAGCAAGTGTAAAATAATGGCTTGATCATTCTCACTGCTCACTCTCTCTCTCATACACACACACTCTCTTCTTTCACACACACATACATTCTGCTTTCATGCATGCATTCACTCATACACATAGAGAGACACATAAACACAGTCATACACATACATACACACATTCACTTTTTATTTCACTCCGTGTCTGGCAGCCCAGTACCAAATGATCCACGGCCTGGTACCAGTCGACAAGCCGGTGGTTTCGGACCGCTAAAGGCTTCACTTGCATGATATTCCAATATAAGGGAAACAGACACTTTTAAATCCTCTTGTTTACAAAACAGTACATTTTTCTACCATAGCCTCACTACTGGAGAATTATCAACTACAATATAGTTCATCAAGGGTACATGATCTGATAAAATTTTGGTAAATGTTTCAAATGACTGAATTAAATAAGCATGCTTGGATAATATAAATCTCTCATCTAAACTCAAAAAAGATTTATACTATAAGAAACATATGTGTAACCAGGATCATGATATTTCAACCATTTATGCATATCGAAAAAACAAAAAGTGGAAGAAACGGAACGAGCCACAGGTGACCGCACGAGCTGTTTATTTAGAAATATTAACAGTAAGCGCTTTCGGTGGAAAAACGTAACTCCACCTTCATCAGACTGCAAAATTTTTCAAGTACAAAAGACATTAGTTAAATATCCCATTTAAAAATCCATTAACCAATAAAAACACTTCCATCAATTGATACATCATTCATTCTATTATTTTCTAAAAGAAACAAGATCATCTTATTTTACTGAACATCACAGCATAATTTTTCTAAATGAGTGAAGCTAATGGATCCTAAAGTCAGCGTGCTCAAAAAGGAAACTAATTATTGTTTAGATATAAACAAATTACATATGCACCACGTATTAAAACCACTGTTATGTTGTTTAAAAACTTAAAATATATGTTTTTTATTTTCTATATTAAACTATATATGTATGTGTGTCTGTGTAAGATACATGGTAATTATATTCGATTCCATGTACTTGCTATATATATGTATAGCCAATGAAAAAAAAAATATATATACTAATGTGATTTGTTATTGCTCAAATCTAATATGATATATTATGGTACAAACAAATGCAGTAAGATATGATATATCCACATACACATATAGATATATATGTGTATATATAAATATATATGTCCACTCCATATATTTTAGTGTACCTTCAAATAAAATGAAATATAATAAACCAGCTACCCCTTTACAAAAGCAAAATGTTTATGTAGAACAAAGGACACTTTCACACTATCTACTGCATTCTTAAAACTGATAATACCATTAATACATAACTGGCCATCTATGATTTTAAAAATAAATAAACAAACAAGCAAGCAAACAGAGCCTGACTTTGCCTTTGAACTTTCCATTAATTTAACTTTTTATTTTATCTTTTTAAAGCCCTAAGCTTAAGGATACATTTTATTGAGACCGCCTCATTCAACCCAGAGGAGCATATGCAGAAGTTCTTATCTGCCAAAATAACTCTTACTCCTCCAACCATAGCTGCCAATGGCCCCCCTAATGGTGGGAACTACTTGTTGGATAACTGTAAATGCAAAACTATGGTCTGGGTAAGAGCTGATATGTTTTGCCAAAGCATTCGTCATGTCTAATCTATTAATGGCATAAAGATGTTCATATATTCTTTTCTTAAGGGGTCTATCGGTTTTACCGATATAAAATGCCGGACATCCCCTACAAATGGCCACGTACACCACCCCTTTAGAATCACAGTTGTACTTGCCATTAATTAAAACAGCTTTTCCATTAATATCTATCTTCCCTCAAACTCAAAAAAGATTTATACTATAAGAGACATATGTGTAACCAGGATCATGATATTTCAACCATTTATGCATATTGACTAGCTCCACTAAGCTAGTAAATCTCTTCAAAATCTACTCACTCAGATATATGGATTACCCTATGGCCAGAATGGTTACACTCTCTTCTTCAGATCACCATTGTTTCCTGCACAAACAACCGATCATTTTGGACATTCCTTAACTCCTGTTGTAGAATACCTGAGAGAATACATGCTGACACTATTGGGATCAGTATTCCCCCCAGTTAACCTTTAATGAAAACAAATCCACCCCATCTAGCAAGATGTCTCTGAAGCACTATAAATAAGATAGAATTCCTTACCAAAATCAGCATCTCCTTTTTCTAGTCTCTGTACACAGTTTCTTGCTCCCCCTCCCTGAGGTGCATATCTTGCAGCAAATAATATTATGGATTTACTATTATTAAATACTGTAAGTTTGTTTTCTTTTTTCTAGAGTGGAATACTCTGTTTACATTCAAAGATAGTACTTTACACATCACTGAACGTTAACACAATATTATTGAGTAACTAATGAAGTATCACAATTTAAACAATAAATGGGGATGATATAAATAAAACCATGTCTAATACTTTGAAGGTGGTCCATTAATCCAATAAAAATACCCCCATTGTAAAGAAAAAAAAAAAACACACACACCAATTAACCTCTAAACCTATAACTACTTAGAGTAACCATAAAATGCTTGCAAGGAGGAATGCTTTGTGTCTTCATATTATGTTTAAGGCATGAATGCATAGCCATTCAGGAAGTGAGGAAAGGATGCAGTATCCCAGGGATGCCCTAATAATTCCACCCCTTCCTCCCCCACATACCTTAAGCAAAGTACCATTACCTATGACCAAAACATCTAAAAGAAAATTTGCCAAAATTAATACTCCACTAGCTACAATTGGGCATATCATCACTACTGAACTCAACCAAAAAAAAAAAAAAAAAGAAAAATACACTACGTGTTTTATGTGCATATAGATTTTTTTAGGTTTGCCTGTATTTCAGTTATATAGATTCCTCAGTACCTCAGACAGGTATTAAGTTAAGGCAAGACCTTAAATTAAATTTATATGATTAACCCCTTCATATTAACTTACAAACACAGACTCTCCAAAATATGATAATTATGATCTAAAGAACCCAAAACCTAACCCCCATAAAGCAATTATCATGCTAAGAATCAGTCTTGCTGCCATTCCCATAGTTATATATAATATAATGCTATCAATGGGCAGTATTTAACAGTTGGATGTAATGCAAAATCCAGTAAAAGCACAGCAATCATCAACATTGTGCAGATGTTATCCTTATAAATGAAAAACTTGAAATAACAGTATCATGCATCATTAACTCATTTGCAAGAAAGGCTTGTTTTGGTAATAATGCTGCCAATTTCCTCCTCTTCTCCATACTTTTTTAAAGAGACAACATGGCTCAGAATATGTTACTGTTGTTGCTGCTGTTGTTACAGCTTGCAATAGTAAAGAGCCCTCCTGAAACGTACCAGACTTTTTCAAGCTTTTATTGTTGGATGTTACACCACAGGTGCAAAACATAAAAACTTTTATAAAGTAGGACACAGTAATTTAAACCTCTTACCTTGTTGTTTACATAACTTCATAACGGCCCAGGAAGCCAAGTCCCTCCTCCTAGTATTGATGGAGTAATCTTGATTACAAAAAATTCTCATGGCCCGTAGCTTAATGATTTTATCTAACTTCCACAACAGTGATGTTACTTTCTCTTTCATTGGGCAAGATAAAATCAAATCAGTATTCATCTCAGAACGTGTGCCTGTAGCATCTAAGGTAACCCATTCAATGTGCTTTCCCCAGCATAACTCTTCTTTTCTAAGGCCTATCCTAGGTTCATAGGTTCATAGGTTTATACTAGGCTATCTGCCCTAAGGCATTTATAAGCCTAGCCCAAATTTTTGTGGCTTACGCCACCCCTTATATGAAAAAATACTGTGCCCATTAGTTTGTTGTGCCTCTGTCCAGCAGTGACACAGAGATTATTCCCGGGGTAAACCTATGATCTCCCATCCACAGGTCAACATTTCTCTTGAACAGAGCCAGCGAGGTGCTCTGCCTCACATGGACCGGGATTTTATTCCACAGCATAGAGAGTCTCTGAGTGATAAATCTATCCCTCCAGCACGTCCTATTTATGTCCGTGCTAAGGTTTAAGTCACTTGCTCTAGTGGTTTTGGTGGATTTGGATTTTTTGAGGTGGAGCATGTCCATTAATTCTGGGTTGGACATGGCCTTGTATGTCAGGCACATGTCACCTCTGAGCAGATGGTATGCGACTGAATAGAGCTGGAGTTTCTTCAATCTGGCAGCATATGACAGATTTTGGAGTCCCTTTATCCTTTAGGTGAGGAACTTTTGGGGTCTCTCCAATTGCTGCAGATGTCGGGTGAGATACATCCCGAATGGGGCATTGTACTCGATCATTGGTCTGATAAGTGAAGAGTACAGGGAACAATGACCTCACTAGATCTGGATGTGAATCCCTTCATGATCAGGTGGGCAATGTAGAAGGTCTTTCTAACCACTTTAGCAACGTGAGTGTCAAAAGAAAGGCCACTGTCAACCTGGGTCCCCAGGTCCCTGATAACCTCTTCTGTGCTTAGTGGATTACCACCTATATGGTAGCTTGGGGTTACCTTGTTTTTCCCAAAGGGTATGACTATACATTTTTTGGCGTTTAACTTCAGGCCATGGCTCTGGCACCAGCTATCTGTTTCCGTGAGTCCCTTCTGAAGGATATCCGTGTCCAATGCACTTTCCACTATGGCGCCCAGTTTGCAGTCATCTGCAAACTTTGTCAGCCAAAGTCCTCCCATGTTGGCCTGTACATCTGAGAAGTAGATGCCGAACAATAGGGGGCCAAGGACCGAGCCCTGTGGGACACCACTTGTGACCGGCTTGGAGTCTGACATAGCGCCAGCAACTCTAACCCTGTGGGTTCTGTCCTTAAGCCAGTTTGCAACCCATCTTGTGACATATGGGTTTACATTTAAGCTGGTAAGTTTTTCTACAATACCTGAGTGGGGTATTGTGTCAAAAGCCTTTGCAAGGTCAAGGTACGCTGTATGGACTGCCTTTCCCTCATCAATGGCCTTGGTGACTGTTTCGAAGAAGTCGACCAAGTTCAAAAGGCATGATCTTCCCTTGACGAAGCCAAACTGGGTCGGGTCCAATGTCTGCAAGTCCCCTATATCTTTGTTTATGAGCTCCATTATGATCCTCTCCATAGCTTTGCAGACTAGACTTGATAAGCTTATGGGGCGGTAATTACCAGGGTCCGTGGAGGCACCGCCTTTGTGGAGTGGGACCACAGTTGCCGTACGCCACTCCTTGGGCACGTATCCTGTGGTAAGGCTGAGATTAAACAGCTGCCTTATGTGCGGGTTTAATTCCTCATTTAGCTCATGTAGCACACAGCCGGGGACACCATCCGGTCCCATTGATGCTGTGTTTTTAGCTTTAGAGAGAGCAGCTTTCACCTGCACATTTGAGATGTCTGGGAGGCTACACTCCACTGGGATAGTTATCTCTCCTTTGGGGGGGGGGGTGAAGTTTGCACTGAACCTGTCTGCCAGTATGTTGGCAATGTCTGTGGGTTCAGTGATTTTTGTATCATTTTGGACTAATTCTGAGCATATCTGGGAGTTTCCACCCAGGTTCCTAACATAGCTGAAAAAGACTTATGATTGTCCTTTGAATCCATGGCAATTTTTCTCTCAAAATTGGTCTTAGTTGATTTTATGAGTGCTCGTATTTTTTACTAATAATGATCAGGGGTGACTTCCCTTTTATGGATTTTGTTCTATCATGTAATAGCTTTCTCCTCTTATTGTAAAGTTTGTTAATGGCTGGGGTCCACCAGACTGGACGTTTGCCCTTTGTGGAAAGAGTCTTGGTTTTATTTGGGATTGCCTGATCCATGCAGTCCTGGAGGTGTTCATAGAAGGCATTTGTAAGGGCTTCCGCAGCTTGGGTTGTGGTTTCCACTGGCTCAGGGGCCTTGAAGGATACCACACCAGTTTTGAGTAGTGTGAAGTTTGCTTTAGAGAAGTTCTTCACTGTGGTCTTTTTTGTTTGGGGTGGGGCGGGATGCGGATTTCCAGTGAGATTAGTTTATGATCAGATCTCACCAATGAGGGATATACTTCCGGTGTGGAGCATTTTGTCCCCATGTTTGTAATAATGAGATCTAGTATATTTTCTCCTCTCATGGGAACAGTGACTAGCTGTTCCATGGCATTTGAATTTATGAACTCCAGGAACCGTTGGGCTAGAAAGTTAGGGCTTGAGTAATGTTCCCAGTCTATATTCGGGTAGTTGAAGTCACTGAGTTTGAGAGGGTGGCCTGTAGCATGCTACAATTTGTAGAGCAGTTTTGCCTATGGTTAGTTGCACCTGGATGGTTTCCAAAGCTTTGTGCATTGCCACCAACCTGGAGGTGTGGGTATCCTTTATGAATATGGATACACCCCCTCCTTTTGTGGTGTGGTCTGGGTTTTGGGGCCGGAACGCATGATATGAGGTAAAACCTAATAGTGCCGGGGTGCTCTCAGGAGCCTTGAACCAGGTTTCAGTTACAGCACAGACATCGATGTTCTCCTTACTGAGAAGGGCCTCGAGTGCGTGCATTTTGAGATTTAGACTTCTGGCATTGAGCAGCATTACCCTCAGTTTCTTCCCATTTTTGTTTTCTAGGGTGGTAGGTTTAGAATTTGAGCCTTGCCTAAAAAAGGCACTATGGGGGTGGCAAGAGCCTTAGCCAATATCCAGAATCCCAGGGGTGACAGGTGCAAGCCGTCCCTCGAGAAGCAGCATGGCTTGTCAAGCATGTCATCCCAGGCAGACAGACACTGGATCCCCTTTGAATGACACCAGACATTAAGCCAATTGTTAAAGCTGATCATCTTGTCTCTATATTGTGGCATCATTCTTGGTGAAGGAAGGATACTGCTCAGGGTCAGGGTCATACCTGCCTGGGCTACATAATCAGAGAGCTCCTCTATGTCTCTTTTCATGTAGTCCAGGGAGGTACGTCTCAGGTCGTTCACACCAGCATGGACAATGACTGTGTCATATTTGTACTTGCCGTGGAGTGACCCAAGTGCTTGTGTTATGTGGCGGATTCTAGCGCCCGATAGGCAGCTTACTGTGACCCTCTCCTTGTTCAGCCTGGTGAGTGGGACGTCAGTGTGTCTGACTATGGAGTCACCTATGACAAGTATGTTTGGTGTTGTATTTGGCCTTAAGGGCTGTGACTGCTTTGCACACTGCTTTTGTGGTTTATGTGTTGCTTGTTGGGTGTCTTCAGGTAGCAGTTGTTTGGGTGTCTGCTTTGGAGGCCTCTGCTGTTTAGGTAAATTTTTACTCAGAGCCTCCAAGTATGTCTTTGTGTGTTTATGTGTTTGATTTAGTGATGTGGTAGCATTATGTGAGGCTGGTTTTGTGGTGTGTGTAGTTGCCTTCTCCTCCTGTCTGGTCTTGCCAGTCCTGAGTTGAGAGAGCTCAGCCTCCAGTTTGGCTAAATAGCTGCATCTCTCGCAAGTATTTGTGTTTTGTGGGAGGAGGAGAGGGTTGTCTGTGTACATGAGGCAGTTATAACATTGCCTCAAGATTCCCAGATTCACCAGCTGGACCGGAGAGGAGATTGACAACTGACCTTTGGACATGCTAGAATAATATTGGGAATTCCTTAATAATTGAAAACAAGGGCCAGTGGGGAGTGAGGGTGTAGTGCTTTTAATTTTTAGTGCTGACTTATATAATTGCTTTAGTGAGCAAGTGCCAGGTAACTTGAGTGCAATGTGTTACAAGTAACTAAATGCAAAAACGACAAACAGTAACTTTCTTTCAAGTGAAACAAGGAAATAAGTACAGTAAGCAATGCAGATATCACTAGTGATCCACAGAAGCGCTGAGAAGCCGCGTATTAGGTGGAATTAGCCTCCAGGGAAATAACAAGCAAACAAACAACAAGCATATAAACAAAGCTAGATTCAGCAGGCCTGGATCTAGTCTATGCTAGAGCAAACAAGGTGTACCAATTTCAGTAAGATACAGTTCAAATATTCAGGCACTATAAACCTTAAACCAGAAATTTCTAGCTCAGAAGGGCAGAATCCAGCCTCTTCTCCCACAAGAGTGCAGACGTTTGTTTTAACATACATTTTCTGAAGGATTTGAAGTCTGAAACTCAAACATATGCTACGATGTAGTGACTTAAATCCTTAGATCATCCCAACGATTTGCCAGAAAACCACAAATTTTATGAGGAACAGACCAAAAGTATGAGCCAAAAATCTAGACACTCTGTGAAAATCTGGACAGTTGAGAGATCAACAAATGTTAAATAAATAAAAATAAATAAAAAAAAATTGTAAGAGGTGGGGGGCTGCACAATCGGAAATGTTAATTGTTGCTATTATGAACTTAACTTGCTAGAATAACACATTTTTATTAGCATATTTTTTGTGACGGGTATGAAATATGAAACTCAAACATCTGTCGCTGTCATAATTTAGTGACCTCAATTACTAACTAATTTGCCAGAAAAAACACATGTTTTATGAGAACAGACCAAAGATAGGAGGCAAAAATCAAAACAGTTGAGAGGTCTACATATAGAAAATTAATCTTATATGTTACAAGCGTCAGTAGCAGGAGGTTCGAATCGCAGCAAAGGTGCAAACTGCGCTGTAAAATACCATAACTATAAGCACCAACAAATCAAAAACATCCATTCTGCCATCTTATGCTGCATGAACACTGCACAATTTTTGCCTTCCATATTTTGTAGAATTCATATAAACCACAGTCTGCTTCTTCTCAAGTAGTGGTCATAATCAAGCTACTTGTTTTTCACCATATCTATTTTTATTTAAATTTTTGCTATAAGATGAAGAATGCCAGCTATTGAAATGTTGTTCTCCTCCATGTAATTGGATTGCTGCAAGAAAGCATATTCTGTCTCCACAAACCTGGTTTCTGCCCTCTTCATATATTATGCCAAAGTTCCATTTATTTTTGTAGTTCAAGCCCAGTTTAGAATCAGCTGCTCAGACAGAAGTCTCATCTAAAGTATTACTAAGTGCAATGGGTGAACCCATCTGAACAACACTTCCTGCGTTTTTCCTTCAGGTCACACTGAAGTGGTTTATTCATTACAAAACTTCAGTAGTAAACCAGGTGTTTAACTTATTTATATTTAGGCAAGCAAAATATAAATATACAAAGCATATCCATTAACAGTGTTGTAGAGACACAGGACACATAAAGAGTATAAGATAACAGTTAAGGTTTGGGGTAAATGTTTGTGGGTAGATTCAGTATAGCAAAGCAAGGGATAACAGGTAGAATAGTGCCAAGTATAAAAGAAATGTAGGAAATTATGACAGATGAGTAGGGAGAGTAGGCCTTAGGAATTACAATGACGTTGATAATTACAAGAAGAGGAATGGTGTGAGTGAGGATATAAGAAGTGAGTGAATATCATATATGGAACAGAGTAATAGATGAGAAGATGTAAATTGGAGAATTGAGGGTGAGAAAGGGTAAGAAGAAAGATGGTTGAAATTAATAAGAATGCACATCAACAAATTGGAAAAGTAGAGGGAGATGTGTGAATTATTACCAAGGACAAGTAATGCAACAGTTAAAATATAATCTTTGGGTAGGTGACACCTGATAGCCCATTTGAGGACTTGTTTGCATGCAAGTTTTAATGTGGTAAAAGAAGCTTTATCTCACTATTTAGACTCTGTGTCTTTTGGTATATGTCCTGCTGATTGGGTTGAGCAATTTAATATTAAGTACGTCTATACACTCGTTATATTACATTATGCTAGGCACTTGCTGGGATGTATTAACCTATGAATCACTGTAATCTGTGAGATCCTCAGATAGTCAAGTAATCCTAGCCAGGTCAACTGGCTTAATGCTTCAAAGTAGTGAGGTCAGGAAAGTTTACAAACCAGCAAAATGTAGTCATACTATATGCAATATGTGGTAACTGTGAAAAGGTTAATCAGTACATAAAAAACTATATAGGAGGTTCGCAACTGTTCTATTAAAGCTGGTAATCAAAAACTTGACTCTGCATACTATGGAGAACAGGTGATGATTTCTTTTTTAATAGCTGACACCACAGAAAAGTCAAAATTGAGTTAATTGTCCTTCATAACAACAAAAATATTTGCAGATTTCACTGCTGGAATGGGTACATGATCCAAAGAGCTGATAAACAATTCCAGACCAAGCATAATAGTTGACTAATATCCAGACAACATGTGTTTTGTTGTAAGGGCAGTTAGGTACAGATCTAATTGAGACAAACAGACTCAGATTGATTTAAATCCATGGTGCATCTGACATTGTACATGTGTCACAGTAGAGGCCAAACAGAGAAGTACTGATTCTTCACTTACTGGGTTAATCTAGCAATAGCACGGTTTCCACATTTCATTCATAAATCTGAAAAAAAAATAGAAGTGAAAAGGCAACAGAGAAGTGGGCCAAATACTTGAAAAATGTATGAAGTAGAGAAAAGAATTCATTTGCACAAGAGGATGAGTAAATTTTTCACAACTTGGGACTGCAGTTAATGAAGAAAATAATAGTGCAATTCATATTATCTCACATAGTGGAATTTGAGTTAAAGACTTTTTTGTCGATTGTTACAAGATACTTGAGTTTAAAAAATGAATGAAGAAAGGAATGTTTGGATGGTGGATGGGAAGGATGGGTGTGCATGAAGTGAAAATTCAGCATATTTCAAATATTATAACTAAATAGTAAATGGGATTTTAAGGTATTAGGTTAAACTTAAATGGTAAATGGGATTTTAAGGTATTAAGTTAAACCTATTTTTTTAGAGATGAGAAGAACTTGGGTACAACAAAAGAAAATATAGTAAATGTGGGGAAATGAGACATACCACAAAACGTTGTAGGCTTAAGTGTAGAAAATGAAATGAATTTGAATGGTTTTGGTTTGACTTTTCTTTACTAGAAAAAGAAAGGTTAGAAGGAAAAGAAGATGAGAATATTTCAGAAGAACGACAATCTGAGGATAATATAATTGAAGATATTGGTGAAGAAAGTATTTTTGGAAAAAGAAGAAAATGATCACTAAAAAGAAGAAAATGTACATAGTATCTAGAAGAATAATGGGAATGAGATAGGAAATAATTAGCAAACAGAAAAAAAATTAGTGCAAGATAAAAACAAATATGCAGCACCAGGATTTGAAGAAGGGCAAGAGGGAGATTTTGAAGGTCTGTATTACAACATTGAACTAAAACAAATTTGGACGTTATAATATCGAACCCTAAAGTCTGAAAGTTGAAAATAGCGAAGCCACGGCACATTGACTTTTTCCTCAGGGAAAAACATCGGTGGGCCATTTTCAGGGCTTGGCTATTTCCTCCACTGCGGTGCAATCTTGGAGTTGGTATATTCAAGTAGGGGGGGTGGGGGGCACATCCCCCCACATTGGGTGGTGTGGGGTGTGAAGCCCCCCACTTTAGTTTAAGTTTAAGGTTAAACTTTTTTTTTTGTCACGGAACAGCAATTTTTTTTCCCTGGGGGAAAAAAAAAATCACTGTTCTGTGTTTTCGGTTTTGTTGAGTTTCAGACTTTAGGGTTCGATATTACAATGATCACATTTTTGTTGTGATACAGACCCAGATTTTGATACAGGAAAAGAACAAAAAGAAACTGATGTTAAATCAGTTGGGACTGGGTGCAGAGACACAGAATAAAAATGAGAACTGGAAATAAGAAAGACACGCAAAAAAGAAAGGGATAACTTCTAAATTTTTTGCACTGAATGTAAACATCCTTCAAAATTATATTAGAAGTAAGGTACTGATTGTATGATGTAAAAAAATAAGTATGGATGTTACATGCTTGTTATATACAAGATGGATGAGGAAGGAAAATAATTGAGACAGTGAGGGGTAAAAATATTATATTGTCAGCAGGGAGTGATATGTGCTCAGGGGCAAGATTTTTTTTAAGTGAAAAGATAAGAACAGGGATGTAACAGCTTTAGTATCTGGAAGACTAGTGGTATGTAATGTCAGGAAAAGGGAAATATTTGTAAGGATAATTGTAGTTTATCCATATAACAATCTGAAGGAATGGAAAAGGATGTTTCAGGATCTTAAAAACTTTGTCCTATTAAATATATCAGTTCTATATTGAGAGAGTTTAACTGCAATTTAAGAAATGAGAGGTATGATAAGACAGCAAAGCAAGAGCAAGTTGCCAAATATACAAGCCAATCAGTACTACAATTCCAAAAAAAAATTATATCATAGACGTTCAATGTATTTCTACTAGTAAATTTTTTGGATTTAAATATATGTCTATAAAAAGAGCAATGGCCACAGGGTGTATAGTCAATCAATTTGTCTGCAACCAGTGTGAGCTGTTGTTTGTGAAGTTCTGAACCTCCCCTGTGTTTATAATGACTGAAATATGACCCCAAAGTAGGCGCCCAAAGAAAAGAAAATAAACATTTAGATGTAAGGATTTCCGATAATTCATTATCAGCCCATAGAATACCCCAATGTTGATCAATAATGTCTCTCAATACATTGATATTACATCCAAAGGTAGTAACAAACCTGATGGGCACAGTGTTATCCAGATTCTTGTTCATATATTCCAATAATGTTGATCTCTCCTGTTGTGATGCCCAATTACTGGGAGTCATAATATTATTAAACTCATATCCCCTGTTCTGAAATCTATTTATTAAATCTTGTTTGTAATGTTCATAAGAGTTCTCAGAAGAGCAAATACATCTAATTCATAACAACTGAGACTTGGGAATGTTCCTGGTGATGTATCTAGGGTGAAAGCTGGTGGCATGAAGTAAATTATTGTACTCAGGATGTTTACGGAAGACCTTGGCACTAAGTGTATGATCAGGCTCCCTGATGATAGTAACATCCAAAAAATTAATTTACTGGGCATGACAATTAACTGTAAACACAATGCCCCACTTGTTATCATTTAAATATTGTACAAACTCTCTTGCAAATAGATGCTATCAGCCCTCCAAACCATCCAGCAATCATCCAGGTAATGCCTCCATATGTCAATCTCATCCAAAAAGATGTTATGATTGATGTCATAAATCAATTGCTCTTCCTATTTTTTAGGAATTGTAGTACTGATTAGCTTGACTATTTGGCAACTTGCTCTTGCTCTGCTTTTTATGTCGGTCAAACCTCTAGGTCCTTATGCATTCATATATCTGAACATTTGAGTGACATCAGGAATAAAAGGATGTCCAGTTCCTTATATAAACATACAATTAAACATAATGCCACACAGTTTTAATTTGTTAGTATTGACCAAGGTAGGTCGGTATATTAGTTTTGAAAAGCACAAACTGAAAAAGAATTTCATATGGGGGGTGGGGGGTCATGGCCAAGATGGCTAACTGAGAGCAGCAATTGGTGAAAGCTCTGTGATTGAAAATGTATTCAGAAATTAAAATATGAAGATGCTAGCTAATTTTATTTGTTAATAGTTAGAGAAAAGATTTATAGCTTCAAGTTTTTCAAAATTTATATTTTTTTCTGTCAGAATTTCAACTGTTTGGTAAAGAGAGAAGAGACTTCAACATGAGTCACTCAAGAAATGGTACTCATGAGTCTTGTGTAATAAAGACATTCAGTCAATATTATCTAGTATACAGGATATATTACTTAAAATAGACAAACTGGATACAAATCTTGAATGCTTCAAAGAAGAGACCAGAAAGAGGATGACACAGTTTGAAGCTATTATGAAACAACAAGGGGCACAAATCAACAGTATGGAAGAGACTTTGAATGATCATGAAAACAAAATAACTCAAAGTGAGTTTTAGACTGAATTTTTTTTAAAACAAAATAACCAGCTCATAGAAAAACTCAGTGATTTAGAAAATGAACTGAGATGAAATTACATTAGAATTAATGGTATACCTGAAAAGTATGAGGGAGACAATATAATACATGTCTTAACTACCTGGCTACATAAAACATTGAAGCTACCCGATACTTTGTCTTTTGGAGATGAGAGAGCACATAGATGCCTGAGAGCAACTTATAAGGAGGAAAACTTACCACCATGCTCAATTATAGTTATGTTCATGTTTAGTTTAGAAAAATAGAAAATATTAAAAGAGCATGCTCCAGCCCACCTATTAAAATAGATAAACATGTAGTCAGATTTGACAATGACTATTCCCGTAAAGTAATGAGTAAAAGAAAATCCTGTTTACCACTGATCAAGAAACTTAAAAAGAACGATATTAAAGTCACTTTCGTGTTTTTTGCAATTTATTCCTTCATGAGTAAACAAAAATATTTAACTTACTGCAGGAGGCATCTACTTTTTTAACAGCAATAAAATCCTTAATACTTTAAAAATGGAGTGGAACATTATATCGCAAAAGAAACAGAGTAAGCTGAATTCTTGGAAAACTCCTTCTAAAACTTAAAAGCCTAAAAATAAATGACTCTTATTCACTAATTGCTGGACTATTATTTTCTAAAACAATAGATTTGCCTTTGAAGTAAAAGGTTTGTACTCGACTTTAAGCCTCAAAATATATGTCATTTATGAAACAACATATGCACTGAGAAAGCTTGAGAGCAAAAAAAAGTTTCATTCTTTACAATGCTACAATTTTCCCACTTTAAGCTGTGCTGAAGAAAATCTAGGTCAAAGTTCATCACTGATGTCTGGGGAAAAAAGAAAAAGAACTATATTTTTTTCTTTTCTCAAGTATATATCTGAGAAAGCTACTCAAAATAACGGGGCTATATTACATCCTCAAAAAGGTGTTCCATTGAACACCTCTTCATCAACCCTTAAAACATGAACTCTCATAACAGCGAACGACCACATGAGCGATTTCTTTCCCTGGGAAAGAAATCACTTGCCCTAAAAAGAAAAAACACATCACTACAAACATTACAACCCCCCACAACCTCCAACTAAATAAACCAACTCCAAGATCACACTACAGTGGGGAAAATGGCAAACTAACAAGAGTGGCCAAGCGATTTCTTTCCCAGGGAAAGAAATCACTGATGTGGCTGTTTGCTGTTATGACAGTTCACATTTTAAGGGTCGATGAAGAGGCATTCAATGGAAAACCTCTTCGAGGACATAATATAGACCCTAAAATAACATTTCTTTTATTTTCTTAGAAGTGAATAATTGGTAAGACAAAAGATATAAGACCAAAATCCTGAAGACCAAAATCCTGAGACCAAAATCCTGAAAACACACAGGATGCCAACACTTACTATATTCCAGCAAAAGTACATAGAGAAACAAATAAAACATAAACCATATTACTCCTCTCCAAGTATAAGCAGGGGGCAAGCCCCCATGCACCTCACACCCCCTGCTACTTAAATATATCAACTCCAAGATTGCACTTAGTGTACTGAAGTGCAATCTCGAAGTTGTTATATTTAAGTAGCAAGGGGTGTGGGGGGGCTTTCCCCTCAGATTGGGTGTGCAGGGGCCTTGGCCCCCTGCATATAGTTGAAGGGTAATATGTTTCTCTATGTACTTGTGCTGGAATATAGTAAGTGTTGGTATCCTATGTGTTTTCAGGATTTTGAGTTTTCAGGATTTTGGTCTCAGGTTTTTGGTCTTCAGGATTTTGGGCTCTCAGGATTCTGTAACACTCCTATATATATATATATATATATATATATATATATATATACACACACACACACACACACACACACACACACACACACACACACACACACACACACACACACACACACACACACACACACACATATAGTAACATTGTAACATATAATTTGCTAACATTTTACATGTTAACAGTTTAGACTGTAGTGTTATTAACTTTATACATATTAATGCACATATAAATTGAAAGAAGTAGAGTTAGATGTTTGTTATTGATTAGAACAGCTTAAAAGAACTAAGAAGAATAAGAAACATACAGAGGAAATTAGCAGCTTTGGCGTGCTGTGAGTTGTCATTTTCACATGCTGCACCCAGATGCTGATGTCAGCATGTAAAGCTTAGATCAGAACAGCAGTTCATAGTTTCATAGGTTCATAGATAGGTACTAGGCTATTGGCCCTGGGGCCTATATAAGCCTAGCCAAATGGTACCCTGTCTTTCGCCACCCAAGAAAATTATTTTCCTGTGCCCCTGTCGAACAGAGCCACAGACATGATCCCCGGGGTGAATTTCCTAGCTCCCATCCAATCATCAAGATTTTCCTTGAAGAGTGCTAATGAGGAGCTTTGTTTGATATAGATAGGTAGTTTATTCCAGACTATGGGAAGTCTCTGGGACAGAAATCTATCCCTCCAGCATGTTTTGTTTATTGTGGTGACAAGGTTTATGTTCATAGAGCATGTAGCTTAGAGGGATTGAGATTTCAAGTGGAGCATGCCCAACAGCTGGTTTGACATAGCTTTGCATGTTAGGCAGAGATCACCTCTGAGTAGGAGATATGCGTTGGAGTTAAACTGAAGTTTTTTTGAGACGGTCTGCATAGGGCATCTGTTTGAAGCCAGTAATCCTCTTTGTGAAGTATTTCTGTGGCCTTTCCAGTTGTTGTAGATGTCTTGTGAGGTACATACCAAAAGGGACAGTGTACTCTATAATAGGTCTAATGAGTAATGTGCAGAGGGGAACATGACCTTTTTTTTCCTGGATGAGAAACCTTTTGTGATGAGGTGTGCCATGTAGAAGGATTTCCTGACTACTGTGGTGATGTGATTATCAAAGGAGAGACTACTGTCCACCTGTGTCCCAAGGTCTCTTATCACACTTTCGGTGTTAAGTAGACTACCGCCTATGTGGTAGTTCATGGGTACAGAGTTTTTACCAAATGGGATGACAATGCACTTTTTGGCATTGAGCTTGAGGCCATGGCTTTGACACCAGGCATCTGTCTCAGTGAGGCCCTTTTGCAGGATGTCCACATCATTAGGAGTTTTGGCTATGGCTCCTAGTTTGCAGTCATCTGTGAACTTTGTTAGCCAAAGGCCTTCTGTGTTAGCCTGTACTTCAGAGAAGTAGATACCAAACAGGAGTGGATCCAGGACTGAACCCTGTGGTACTCCACTTATCACTGGTCTGAAGTTGGATTTAGAGTCTGCTACTTTCACAGTGTGAGTTCTGTCATTGAGCGTGTTGCCAACCCATCTTGTGACATAGGGATTTATACCTAGTTTAGTGAGTTTATCTATAATTCCAGAGTGGGGGATGGTGTCAAAAGCCTTGGCAAGATCTAGGTAGGCTATGTGAACCACCTTACCCTCATCTACAGCTTTGGTGACTGCTTCAAAGAAGTCTATCAGGTTTAGGAGACATGATCTGCCTTTAACAAACCCGAACTGGGTAGAGTCCAGAGTTTGGATATTACCAATGTCATTGTTTATAAGTTCCATTATGATACATTCCATAGCCTTGCATACCAGGCTCATCAGGCTAATGGAGCAGGATTTCCCTGGGTCCATGGTGGCTCCACATTTGTGGAGTGGGATAACCATTGCTGTGTGCCATTTAATGGGCACAAAGCCTGAGGTGAGGCTATGACTGAACATGGTACTTAGATGGGGTGCCAGTTTGTTCTGTAGTTCATGTAGAATGTATCCTGGGATGTTGTCACTTCCCATGGATGCTGTGTTCTTGGCTTTGGAGAGTGTGCTTTTTACCTGTTCTGCCATGATTACAGGAACTTTGCAATCTTCTTGTTTAGAGATGGGCCCTTTAGGGGGTAAAAGAGGGGTAAAGTTATCACTGAACCTATTTGCCAGGATGTTGGCAATATCAGCTGGTTCTGTATATTTAGTGCCATTGTGCTGTAACTCAGAGCAGATCTGAGTGTTGCCATTGAGATTATTGACATAGCTATAGAATGCTTTGTGGTTGTCTTTAGAATCAGTGGTAATTTTGTTTTCATAACTACCTTTGGAGGATTTTCTGAGGGATTTCAGCTTCTTTCTGAGGCTGATAAGGGAGTTCCTCCAAATCATGGGATTTTACTCTTTTTTGCAACAGTTTCTTTCTTCTGTTGTAGTGTTTGTTTATGGCAGGGGACCAGATTGCCTTACTTTTTTTGGAGGATAGCATCATGATTCTGTTAGGGATTGCACGATCCATGCACTCATGTAAGTGCTTATAAAGTGCATTTGCATAGGATTCAGCAGTCGTATCTCTATTGTCCATCAGCATGGGTGTCATGAAGTTTGCCACTTCTGTCTTAAGAAGCGTGAAGTTGGCTTTGGAGAAATTTTGTTACGGTGGTTTCCCTAATGGGGGGTGGGGGTGGGATGTGGATGTCTAGGGTGATTAGCTTGTGGTCGGATCTGACCAATGAGGAATTGACCTCTGGTATGGAACACTGGTTGCCCATGTTGGTAATGACCAGGTCTAGGATATTGCTGCCCCTGGTGGGGGTGTGGATAAGTTGATCAAAGGCATTGGAATTTATGAATTCCAGAAAACGTTGAGCACAAGAGTTGGTACATGAGTAGTTTTCCCAGTTGATGGTAGGGTAATTGAAATCGCCCATTATTAGGGTGTTAGGTTGTAACCTAATATTTTCCAGTTTATCAAGAAATGAGGAGTGGGAGTCCTGGGGCATGGTGGGGGATCTGTAGCAAGCTACAATCCGGATTGCGGTCTTGCCCAGAGTTAGTTGCACTTGGATAATCTCAGATGCATTATGCTGAGCAACTAGCCTGGAGGTGTGGATATCCTTAATGAATATGGACACACCTCCGCCTTTCGTGTTTCGGTCCAGGTTAGGTGGCCGAAAGGTGTGGTATGAATTATGGCCTGGTAATGCAGGAGTGCACTCTGGAGCCTTGAACCAGGTCTCTGTCTTCACAGATGTTGATGTTCTCCATTTTAAGGAGTGCCTTGAGTGAGTACATTTTGAGGTTTAGACTTCTATCATTGAGTAGTATTACCGTCAGATTTTGCTTGCTTGTACCTGTTATGGTAGTGAATTTGTCACTTGAACCTTGCCTATAAAAGGCACTATAGGGGTGGCAAGAGCCTTAGCCAGTATCCGGAATCCCAAGGGCAACAGGTGCAGGCCATCTCTGGCAAAGCATCGTGGTTTGTCGATCATGTCATCCCAGGCAAACGTATGCTGGATCCCCTTAGAATGACACCAGAAGCTTAGCCAATTGTTGAAGTCAATCATTTTGTTCTTGTACTGTGGTATCCTGCTGGGTGATGGCAGGATGCTACTCAGGGCTAGGGTCATACCTGCCTGGGCTACAAGATCGGACAGCTCCTCCATGTCTCTTTTCATGTAGTCCAGGGAAGTATGTCTCAGGTCATTCACACCAATATGGACAATGACAGTCATATTTGTACTTGCTGTGGAGTGACCTGAGTGCATGCATTATTTGGCAGATCCTGGCACCCGATAGGCAGCTGACAGTAACTTTCTCCATGGCTAAACACATGTATTCAAATTAAATATGCAGGAATTATTTTATATATAGTCATGGCTGCTTGTAATATTAGAATTAATAAGAGTAAATATCTTATCACTATGCATATGCACAAGAAATGCAATATCTACTATGTGAGATTAATAAAAGAGCAGGATCAGTAAATTAAGACATATGTACACATACTATAATATTTAATGTAGAAATTATGGTTAACCTCTTGGGGGGAGATTTTAGAAATACAAGATATATAGAAAAAGGTAGAATACTAGTGGGAGAATAAGACAAAAAAAATATTTAAATAAATTACTTTAAGAAAGATGTCTTGCATATGCCTACATATGACAGAAATGTGAATGTACAAGATCTCATATACTTTACATAGAAAATCACATAAAATATTTTACAATAATATGAAAGCTGAAATTTGAAGCGTGGCCATGTGAACTTTGAAGCTTTTTACATGTTGAATGCTATTAGATTCACTAAGACTACCTGAAATAACTCACTTCGTAAGTCAAAGTTGAGACACAAGTGTTTTATTGCTGAACAGTACATTCATTTTGATAGAAAGTAAAGTAGATTTTTCAATATGTTTGAACCTGGGAAAGGAGAATGCGATTTCAATTGAACACTGTCACGCCTGAATGCAATATAGACAGCAATTCTTTCTTTTTTGACTCTATAGTAATAGTAAGGCAGTCCCTTTGGCATCAGTAATGGCAGGGGCATTCTCCTCGACCCACTAGCTGACCATTTCCCCACTTTTGCCTGCCATCTGCCCTCTTCTATGCAACTAACTCACACCTATACTTCCTCTCACTGCTTAAAAAAACTTCAGTCCTGAAACTTTCATGAACACACTAAAAAACACCAACTGGAACCCATTAAAAACCCTTCCCCTAGATAATGCTCTTTCCTACTTTAACACCACTTTCAAAAACCTACTCAACTGCCTTGCCCTCCCTAAAAACTAAACACATAAAAAGTAACCCTATACCCTGGTTAACTAAAAACACTTTAGTTAACATGCGACTTCGTGACAAATCATGGGCATGATACCAAAAAATAAAACCTCTAGTACAATTACTGAATATAAAACACTACACAATAAAGTCAAAAAACTCATTGCCTCTGACCACAAAGTATATTTCACTACCCTCCAAGCTAACTGCAATATTAATCCCAAACTGTTATGGAAAGGAATCGCATCTCTACTTAACCCTAGAAAAACAGAAAACCCTTGCCCTAACCCAGATGCATCTGACATTGACTTAGCAACCCAAATTAACTCCTTTTTCATTGACTCCATCAACAAATGAACATTATCATTCACCAATAGCTCTGTAGCTCCTCCTCAGCCTGCTAACTGCCCTTCCTCCCCTAACAACCCAAGTCCCACAACTCCCACCTTTCTCCATCAATCCCATCTCCATATCTACCATAAATAAAATTGTCCAAAAAATTAAAACCTCTCTCCAATGCCTCTGACGAATCCTCTTCTACTTCCTAAAAGTAGCTGCTGAAGCAATTGCCCTCCCTGTCACCATACTAATAAATCAGTCTAACTTAGAATGCCAGGTCCCCCAAATTTGGAAGAAGGCCTTTATTATTCCTCCCCATAAAGGTGGCAATAATAATGACATCCCAAACTTTCAGCCTATCACCAACCTATCCCCTATTTCTAAGCTACTTGAAAAGTGTGTACACCAACAACTCTTACCCTACCTCATCAATAATCAGCTTCTTACCGCCACACAACATGGCTTTAGACCAGGTCATAGTACCAAAACTGCCCTCCTCACCTTCTTAGAAACAATCAACAAAGCTTGCGACTCTGGCCACTTCATATCTACTCTTTTCCTTGACCTCTCTAAGGCATTTGACACTATTTCCCACAACCTGCTTCCTAGCATACTCACTAAACTTAACCTCTCCCCTTCCTCTACCCAGTGGTTCTCAAGATATCTCACAAACAGGGAATAAGCAGTTAAATGGAAAAAAACTACCTCACCCTTCCTTAACACATCCACAGCATCTCCCAAGGTTCCATTCTAGGGCCCCTATTATTCAACATATTCATAAATTATTTCTTCCAACCCATTCCAAACTCCAGTCTCATCCAATATGCCGATAATTCTACTATAATCTATTCCTCCCCTTCCATCACAGCTCCTAACAATCTAACACAAGCCGCCTTCTCTTCCACTGAACAGTGTATGCTAGACAACCATCTAGCCCTTACTGTAACCAAAACAAAGCTTATGCTATTCAATGCCTCCAAAACCTCTTCCCTAGACAAACAATCCTTCATAATTACCAGCAAAAATAATATCCCCTCTAGAACTAGTATCTGACACAAAACTACTAGGAATTACCATCGACAATCAACTAAAATTTGACAAGCATCTAGAAGCAAATATAAAAAAAACATAAAAAATTAGGTATGCTTTACTGTCACAGTCGCTTTATCTCTCCCACCACCAGGATTACATCAGCTAATACATACCTCATCCCCTCCCTTTTATATGGTACACCTATCCTAATCAGCCTGCAATCTTTCCTCAAAACAAAACTCTCATTTTGTTATAACAGAATATCCAAATTTGCAGCAGGCCATAGAGCCTCTTTCCACCACTGTAATTCCCTTCACCAAGTAAGTTGGCAAGAATTACCAAACTTCCTCACATATACCCAGCTCATCCAAGCACACAAACTCATTCATAACCCAACTCTCTGCCTCTCCCTAGCAAATACCTTTGAAATGCATAAGCCAGGTAGACTCCTAAGATCCACTTCCCAAAACCTAATTAAATTGCATAAACCAACATGTACAGCTGGGAATCACCTGATATCCTTCTCTCTTGCATGCCTCTGGAACTCTCTCCCTTCTCCCATCTGCACCACCAGCAGTCTCTCCTTGTTTAAAACTTCACTGCACTCACACCTTACTTCACAATGGAAATGCTCTTGCTCCCATCCAACCTAATTCTGGCCACACTTTCTTCCTAACTTTCCAAACTTATTTGTTGCCTATCACTGCCTCCTAAAGTTCTATATCCCTTGTGATGTATTTGACCAACGACTAAAAAGTTACCTCATTGTAATTGCCAAAAAGAAAAGAAAAAAAAAACACACATTACTGCTTACTGAAATAACCTGATGTAATTTTGCAAATGAAAATCTCTTTTTTATTTCTGTATTATGTAACATTTATTTGAAATGTGTGATATGGATTTGTACTTTCTGAACTATGTATATAACATTTATTTGAAATGTATACCATTGATTTATGCTTTTTCTGTACTATGTATTTATATTTTTCAGGAGCTTTTCTCCTCAGGACTCCATTAAAAACAGGCTCCTTGTAGCTCAATGGACGATCCTGGAAAACAAACTGCAAATAAATAAATAAATAGTATTGTGCATATTTTGATGAAGTAGTTTAATAAGCTAACTTTTTAAAAAAATATGTTGATGTTTGATATGCTAAGAGTATTACAGAATTTTGAAATACAGGCACTTGTAATTTAAAAACTAATTCAGAGCTTTTTGTTAGAGCTATAATGTATGTGTGTATATTTTGACATGATAATTATATATGCACATTGACCTCTTTCTGTATTATATTTTTAGGATGATAAGATTACCTGTGACTTGTAAGTTTATAGATATCTTCATCTCTTCAAGTCCCACTCTGTTATACTTATTTATTTAGAGATCTAGTTATAATAATGTTGAATGAGTAAATAATTTAGGAATATTAAATGGGTAATGTATGCTACTATTATATAAATATGTATTACAGTACACTGTTTGTTAGATTATTTAATGTCTATGATTAGTGGAAGATGATTATTAAACTTGTGCATAGTAATAGGGCAATTGTTTTAAATGGCAAAATGTATAACTAAATTAATAGTATCTTACTATTTTGACCTATATATAATATTATATTAATTATTTGAATGTCATGGTAGCTGTTGAATAGTTTTTTGGATGAATTTTTAGGTATTGCTAGATAGAGTGATAGTTTAGTAGTTTGACTATTCAATAGGCAGACTAGAAACTTTGGTATCCATGATAAGCTGTGTTTTATTAGTATTGTATACAGTTATAGCTGTAGACTTGTCTTTGTTTTGTTATTTTTGAATTTTAGTAGTTTAGTTTGTAGAAAGAAAGAATTTAAAAAATCTGAAATGTCAAGGTGTCAGAGGAATACATTAGAGTCTTAGGGTCTATATTATATAGTCAAAGTTTCAAAACTACGAACCTCATAAGAGCAAAATTCATGTGAGTGAAGATTGAAACAACGACTATATAATAAAATAAAATAAAAAAAGTACCTTACCGCTCTGAGCAGGGGGGCAAGCCACCCTGCACCCCCCACATGGTGGGCTGTGCCCCCCAACCCCCACTTAAATATACCAACTCCGAGAATGCACTTCAGTGCAGAAAGGGAAAATTTCCCATTCTGTGAGTGAAAAGCTGTTGACTTTCACCTTCAGCCTTTCTGATGTTCGATCATATGATGTCGACCATCTATGATTCGAACATCGGAACGGTCACTCATCTAATATACACCCGAGTCTTATATATAATTAAATTAATATGGTGAGCAAAGGTGTTTTAAAATAAACCTTTTTAAATTCACAACATGGATAGTTTTAATATATTTTCTACTCATGTAAATGGACTAAATAATGGTAACAAAATGAAATCATTAATGAGATATTTAAAATTAAATAGAAGAGACATTATATTCTTGACTAGAGACTAACTTGATAGATAAAAATATACAATATTTAAATAACTTAAGTTATGGTATGTTATCATCTGCTTCTTTTAACAAAAAGAAGAGATGAAATGCTATACTTTGGAGAAAATCCACAGTAATGCATAAGGTCATGGAATCCTTTAATGATCCTAAAAGAATGTAAGTATTTGGAATAATTAAATATAATGTCAAAGGCTTTATGTTAGCTAATTTTTACTGGATCCCTGGAATAGGTACAAGAGTGGCTAAAGATCACTTAAAGTTTCTGCAAAGTCATTGGAAGGGTAGTTTCATTTTAGCAGGGGATTTTGGGTTTATATTATATGAACGAAAGTTCATATAAGTGAATGCTCAATGAGCGAAAATCCCAGACATTGGAAACAATATTGTGGGGGGGCTGCACCTCCCCATACTCCCCGCTAAATATATATTCCAACTCTGAGATTGCACTACAGTGAGTAAAGGGCAAACACTCCAATCTTCACTGTACTCCAATCCCACAACACGCTTCTCCATGCCGTGAGTTTCACTCATTAGAGTGTTCGCTTATATGAACTTTCATCATTATAATATAGACCTGAGGATTTTAACTGCATATCTATTACAGAAGATACAAGTAAACAGAAAAAAGCTAAAATGCTGGCATCAGCTAAAACACTAAATAGATGGATTAATAACATTAATTTTGTTTATTTACTAGTAAAGTTGTCCTTCACTCATTCTTATGAGCATGGGACACAAACTAGAATTGATAGGATTTATGCCTATAAAGATTTATTTAATAAAGTGAATTATTTTAAAACTATTCTTTCTCTTCTGTCTGATCATAATGCACTATTAATACAGTAATGTATATAAGGAAATTTCAGATTGTTTATAGAATCCCAGTATATATGACGAAATTAAAGCAGTTTAAGAGTTACCTTATGGAACAAATCAAGGATTGTTTTTATCTTTGAATGATAATAGTCAGGTTAGAAAAGTCATACTATGAGACACCTTAAAATGAATATTAAAGATAGAATGGGAAGATGGGCTAGTAATAAAATGAAAGAATGGGATAAAGTGTTGCTAGAAATACAAGATGAAATACAAAAAGGGAGGTTTGAACAACAAAAAAGAAACTGGATAATACTGGAATCATTAAAAAATTAACGATAAACTATCAGCTTTAATACATAAAGTGGAGGTAGCTGTAGAAAAAAATAAAATTGCATACTTATGTGATGACTTCAAAAAATCTACATAGATTAGCCAATAGAAGTAAGATGTTAAGCAAAAAGACACATATCAATAATATCTGAAATCCTCATGCTAATAACCATATTTCAGATATAAAGGAAATACTTAATACTTAAAAAAATCTTGAGGATCTTAATAAAGATAAAAATAATAATCTTGATGATTATAAAATTGACAATTATTTAAAGAAAAATATTACTTCTAAACTAAGTGACCAACCAATATCTCAGTTGAGTAAGCCTATTTCCCTGATAGAAGTTAAAGGAGCTTTAACGAATGTAAAAATGGTAAAGCTTCAGGGTTAGATAGTTTAAGTATGGAATTATGCAGTCTGTTTCATTAAATATTTTAGAATTATTGAGGGACATTTTCAGTATAATTCAGATTGAGAAAATAATTCCTCTTTCATGGAAACTTTCTGTAATTTCACCTATATTTAAACAAGGAAAGGATAGTAAGTTAGTCTCTTCATATAGACCTATTCCATTATTAAATGTAGACTATAAAATAGTTACTTCCATTTTCACCACAAGATTAAGAAATATAGTAGATAAATTAATTAATAAAGATCAAACAGGATTTATAGTCAATAGATTAACATATAATATAAAAAAAGCTAGTAACTATTTTAGATTTAGAAAATGGGATGAACAAGAAATTGGTCATAACTGGCTTAGATATCGAGAGAGATTTTGATTCTGCAGATTGGAACTACTTGTTTAAAAACTTTAGAAGCATTTGGATTTCCAGAACAGTTTATTGGAATATTAAAAAAAACATGTATAGACACTCAAAAGCATGTGTTAAAATTGGATCTTATATTTCTCAAGGATTCACTTTAAGGAAAAACACAAAATATGAGTTTACATTGTCCCCTCGATTATTTGCATTAGTAATCAAACTATTAGCTAATAGTATAAGAACCAATGGAAAAAGTGATGGATTCTTAATTAATAGAGATTGTCAATCTCATGTACAGCTTTTTAGATGATATCTTACTAACTGTAGGAAATTTAAATTATTTGATTTAAGAAATAGATGAGGAAATTGAAAAGTTTCAAGAAGTATTGCTGCTATAATTTAATAGCAATAAAACTGAAACTTTAGTGTTAAATCAGTTACTGGATAGTAAGTTTAAGGATAAATATAAATATAATTGGGAAGGAAAAAAAATCAAATATTTAGGAATAAAAATCTATCTAGATATGAGTAAGACTATTAATAATAATTTTGAAACTGTAATCAAAGAAGTGTTGCTTCTTATTAAAAAATGGAATTAATATTGGTTATTATGTTATCTATGTGTATATATGTATTACATGCTACAGCTTTAACACCTGACAAAAAAAAAAATAAGGAAAATGGGAAAACAAATTAACTTCATTCTTATGGTATCCTAAAAAGCTGAGAATTACTTATTGAAATCATATAAGATTAAGAGAGTATGGTGGTATGAGTTTCCCAGATGTAGAATCTTATTCTATTGCTGCAAGTTTTAATGCTATTATACTCTGGATAGACTCAACCTACACTAATCAATGGAAAACCATCAAGGAGCAGATTATACTAAATTCTTATAAGTTTATTAAAGATCATACATTAGAAATATGTAATAATAGTTTTATTTTTTATTTATTTTATTTTATTTATAGTTTGTTTGCCAGGATAATCCATTGGTCTTGGGGAGAAAAGCTCCAGAAAATTACAAATTGCAGATTTAACATAAGAGTAAGTTATTAGAGAAATGTAATGTGCACAAATGAAGCAAAATTAAACAAATAGAAAACACATATTAGTAGAGTGCTCATATTAGTACAATGCAATAAGAGTAGTATTTACAAACAAAGTTTTTAACAGTTTAACATATTAGCACAATGCAATAACAGAAACAGTCTACATTTTTTAACAGTTATGCTAATTCGTGCAGTTAAATTCTAGGCTACTGAATTGTACCATTCTAGGAGTTATGCTAATTCCTAGAGTTTATTAGGGGTACAAAACAATGGGAGGCTATTGTGAATTATAGCTTATAGAGAGTAACTATAGTTTAGGGAGATTATGTGGCATGGGATCAAGAGCATTTTCATAGTGAAGTTAGGTGTGTGTGAAGTAAGGTTTTGAATGAAGAGAGGTTGCTGGTGGTTAGGATGAGAGGTGGGAGTGAATTCCAATGGTGTGCTAGAGAGAAGGACATTAGATGTTTGCCTGGTGGATGGGCAGGTTTATGCAGTTCAATTAGATTTTGGGAATTAGATCTCAAAAGTCTATTTGCTTGGTGCATTTTAAAGGTGGTGGCAAGACAGGAACAGAGAGAGGGGGGTGAAAATAAGTTTGTGTGCTTTGTGCTTGGACAAGTTGAATATAGATGAGGTAACTGGACAGCTCAAGCCAATTCAGTTGGTGTAGGGCAGTACAGTGATGGGAAGTGAATCTAGGGCCGGTTGCAAATTTTGTTATTTTATTATAGCAAGATGAGAGTTTAGTCTTGAGGGAGGATTGCAGGTTAGTAAGGGTAGAGGCACTGTACAGGAGGGATGAGATAAGGTAAGTGTTGGTGAGGGTGAGCCTAGTGGAGGGAGATATGTAATGGTGGTGGTGGTGGTAAAGCATGCCTATTTTTTGTGTGTCTTTTTGACATTTACTTGTAGATGATTATCAAACTTTAGCTGGTCATCGATCAGGACTCCTAGTAATTTAGCATTAGCGACTCTTTTGGGAGGAATATTCCTTTGACTGGTGACTGAGAATGAGGTTTTATCTAGGGTGAGGGTTTTGGAAGCAGTAAATATCATGAGTTTAGTTTTAGTAGCATTGAGTGATAGATGATTGTCCATCATCCATTGCTCAGTGGAGATGAAGGCATCTTGGGTTAATTTAACTAGGGTGGGCATAAAAAAGGCAGAGCAGATTATTGTTGAATCATTGGCATATTGGACAAAGTTGGCATTTGGGATAGCTTGGTAGAAATTGTTTATGAATATATTGAATAGAAGGAGGCCTAAAATTGAACCCTGGGGGACACCTGTGGGAGTATTTAGAAAAGTGGAGGTTTCTTTTTTCCAACTGACTGCTTGTTGCCTGTTTGAGAGGTAACTGGGAAACCAGTTAATAGAGAAGTGGGATAGATTTAGTTTGGAGAGTTTAGTGAAAAGAAAGTTATGAGAGATAGTGTCAAATGCCTTAGAGAGGTCAAGGAAGAGAGTGGACACGATGTGGCCAGTGTCATGGGCCTTATTAACTGTTTCTAGGAAGGAGAGGAGAGCTGTGGTAGTGTTGTGGCTGGGTCTGAAACCATGTTGAGTAGGAGTAAGAAGTTGGTTGTTTATGAGGTAAGGTAGAAGTTGTAGATGGATGCATTTTTTGATAAGTTTAGAAATGGGGGATAAGATAGCGATAGGTCGAAAATTTGTAATATTATTGTTATTACCACCTTTATGGAGTGGAATAATAAAGGCCTTTTTCCAGAGCTGGGGAACTTGACATTCAGCAATAGATCGATGTATAAGAATGCAGATGGGAAGTGCTATGCCTTCTGTGGTGACTTTTAAGAAATATGAGGGTATATCTTCAAGGGCATTGGAGCCGGGTTTCAATGTTAGTAGAAGTTTTTTATGGTGGCTGTAAGGATGGGGTTGAAGGAGAAAGGAGGAGGTTGGGAGCAGGAGATGCTAGGGGAGGGAGGGATAGGTGGAAATAAAGGTGGGGAATCTGAATGAGAAGTGAAGGATGATGTACGTTTACTTATGGAATTGATAAAGAAAGTGTTAAATTGGGTGACTAAGTCCAAGTCAGAGGTATCTGGATTACAGCAGGGGTTTTCTTCTTTGCCAGGGTTGAGGATGGAGGAGATTCTATGCCAGAAGTTTTGGGGTTGGTGTTATGGTTGGTTTGGAGTGTAGAGAAGTAGACTTTGGGGTCTGAGTTAATAAGTCTTTTTACTTTGTTATGACGTGTTTTAAAATTTTTAAGGGTAGTGATAGTTTTATTTTTGGAGTAGTGTTTCCAGGCTTTATCCCAGAATCACATGGCTAGTAAGGTATTTTTGGTTAGCCAAGGTACAGGATTGCTTCTTATGTATTTTGTTTTCAGAGGGGCAAAGGAGTCAAGCAAGTTGAGGAAAGTTGAGTTAAAGTAGGTAACAGCATTTTCTAAGGGAAGGGTTTTTAGTGGGTTCCAGTTCATTTTTTAGTGCATTTGACAATGTGCTAGGATTAAAGTTTTTTAGACAGTGATTGAAGGTGTAGATATGAGTTAGTTGTATGGAGGAGGGAAGATGGTGGGCAAACGTGGGGAAGTGGTCACCTAATGGGTTGGGCAGAGTGCCACTATCAGAGATGTAATGTGGATAAGAAACTAAAATCCAGTCCAGGGTGCTTCCAGTAAGGAAGTTCTTGGAAGGCATAGTTTTTGAGTTAATAAGCTGAGTGAAGTTGTACAAGTTTATATTAAGTGAGTATGTATGAGATTGAATTGTTGACCAGTTAATATTAACATCACCCAGGATTATAGTTTCATTAGTGGTGTTGTTAGAGAACCAGGAGAGAATATATTCAAGGGCTGAGATATTGTCTCCAGGAGGGCTATAAAGGGAGACTATGCATAAAAGTTTATGTTTGTTTATATGAAGTAGGGCTGGAATTAGTTCTGCCTTGCCAAATTTTGGAATAGGTTTGGTATAGATGGTAACTAAGTGGGATAATGAGTAGCGGAGAGTGACTCCCCCTCCTTTTTTATGTGTTCTATCTTTCCTAATTATAAAGTAGTTTGGTGGTGTTAGTTCAGAGTCTTTTATATGGGGTTTGAACCAGGTTTCTGAGATGGCCAGAATATCAGGTTGGTTATGGAGAAGCCAGGCATGGAGGTTAGAAATTCTTTTGCATATCAACATTTAGAGCTGAGAAATGGAGGGGTTTACCAGTTGTGGGAGGAGGATGGGATTGGGAGGTTGAGATGTGTGGGGTAGAAGAGCCAGGGTTTGGGTGAATGTTGCCGGAGAGAAAGATAAAGATGAGATGGCAGAAGAGGTATTCGAGTTGCTTGATATGTAATCTATGGGGTGTATGTTTTATGGGGATGTCTCTAATATAGATGTGAGTAGAGTTTTTGGGGTTAGGTAAGAGTTTGTAGGTGAAGAGGGGGTTATTATTGAAGGGGTAGAGACTGGCTGATATGCAGATTGAGGAATATGTGTGCATCATGGAGATTGGGTTAGTTGTATGAAATGGTGGTGGGTGATTTGCACTGAGTTGGGTGAGATAAGTTAGGTAAGATATGGTAATATGTAATAATATTTGAGTTAGAAGTAAAAGAAGTTTGGTAGACATGATAACTATTCAGGATATAAAGGGTAGTAAGTTTGGGATTAAGTAGATATTAGTAAAAATTTAAAGTATGGGTTTGGGTACCTGAGTAGGTAATACAGATAGTTTGTGTTAATGTAGTAGGAAGTTTTGGCGTAGGACGGGTGGATTATAATGTCACATATTCAATGCTAGAAGTTATGTATGAGATGTTTGGGGTGTTTACTGGGTATGTTTCTATTGGGTAGTTGCTACTGTGTGTGAGTGCAAATGTATTGTAGATAGGTAGTAATTTGTAATGGGAGGGGTTTGTTAGAATTACTTAAGCAGATTTGATGGTTTGAACTCTGGTGGCTGTGGCTTGGTCAAGTTTAAATTACAGGTATTGGGGGCGGGTGGGATATGGGGGCAGGGAAGGGAGCAGAATGAGCCTGAGCATAGCGAGGGGGAATAGAGCAGGAAGAGCCAAGATGGGCTGAGCCAAGATCCAAGCAAAGACAAGTTTGTGTTTAAGAAACAATCAGAATTGACGAAAGACTGCTCTAAAGCTGTAAGTCATTTCTTAACCATCTTCAATTTTCATCTATTTAACAGAATTTATCTTAGAAGGGAATTAATTTCAATCTTTAAACTCTGAATATATGAAATTAATTCTTAAAGCAGTTAAGAAATATGTTTTTTAAACTCCATTAATATCAAAATGGAAATGTTTGTGTTTTCCTATTCCGCATACTTCTAGATTTAAAGAAACTCAGAACAATGTTAAAATGAATTTACTGAAAAGGAATGGATTAGTAATATGGTCTGGCTGCTTTGAAAAAGGAAAAGCTAACTCACCACAATATTTAATGAAAAAATATAAGTTGGATGAATCTGCTAACCAATTAATATTATCTATCAGTAAGAAATTAAATGAATTTGTGGATTGTATGAGTGAAGAGCAACACAATATTATATCCACCATTATATGAATGTATGAATGCTGATATTGAAGGTAGATTGACATATAAAGGAGGCTTGTCCAACCTATATAAGTTAAGTATAAATAATAATAATAATAATATTTAATTTTGATGCAAAATTCTAGAACTTTTAAGATTGTGGTGGAATGAGTGACTCAATAGATGCTAAGACTAAAGCTTTGATACTTAAACCAGTTAGTCAAACTTCTTCAAGTTTATATTGGAGATTTTTTATGTGGAAATATATACATAGAATGTTTGTTACTTCATATAAAATCTCTGTGTTTAGTAAAATACCTTCTTCAGTTTGTTGGAGATATAGTAAAGATGTAAAAGCTGATTGTACACACGTGTTTATGGATTGTGAAAAACTAAATGTATATTGAGAAGAGATACATACATTTTTAAGGTGTTATAGTCTGATAATTGTTCTTTAACCTGATCAGTAATACTAATGAATGTTCCACTTCCTGTTTCTGTAAAAGCCAAAGAGCAAAGACTCTTGTGGGGTCTATTGGCAGTTGCCTGAAAAGTTATTACAAAAACTGGAAATCGAACTTAGTTCCTACATTCAAAGATTTTTTAAATGTAATAAAATACTATGTAAAACTGAAAACAAGTGATCAGAATAAGATCTATAAATCACAGTAATACCTTTAGTTGTTGAGATCACCTTGAAATGTTGCTATTGAAATACCAAGATTTTTAATGTGTTAATTGTATAAGATTACCTTGATGATTCAACATATTCCTAATCATTGTATAACAATATGTGAAGTTGAATTTCTTTGTTTCTGTGTACATATTGTAAATATGTTAAATTAATAAAAAAATTCTTGAAAAAAAAGAATTTCAAAAATATCGTCTGTCTCCCCTCAAGGAAACCTATAAATGCAAATGTAAATTCTTCTTTGATAACAGTTAAATTCACCTATCAACTAAATATCATCCCTTTGAGGTACTGCTTTATAGTTAATACTTATTATTAACCATTTCATTATCAAAAGTATCATGCTTGATGTATGAACTTTGTAAACCTGTGAATGTTACATACCTACCTTACTAAAGGTTAATGATTTAAAAACAAAAATGCATACATTTGCTATTAAACTGATTCCAACTATATAAATACATATACATACACATAGACATTTGCATACATGTACATATACACATATACACTAAGTTAAGATAGCTTGACTTCAAGCAATAAATGTTTGATATATGTTTATGCTTTGAGTGTGTTACAATGCTGTCAGATTTTTAAGTATGCTAATGTGATTGTTTGTCTTCCAAAATTCAGAAGCTGTTTCCTTACTGTACATTTGTTATTGCACATCCATTTGGTCTGTACCCTTCTGTGTTAAAAAGCAGCATTTTTCTCAAATATGTATGGTATTTCCATATTTCTTCTACTACTCATTATATGTATTACCATTGAGCCTTAGTCATGACTGAAAATAAATGGAGAAACAGACAGCCCACCCAGTTAAAAATAAGTAAGTAAGTGAATGAATGAATAACCGTATGCATCACTTCCATTAGAAGAAAACATTCATGTTGCTATGAGTTATGCTTTTCAGCAGTGCATCCATTCCTAGGCCATATACTTTTAACAGGTCTCCCCTTCCAAGCTGCTATTCATCTCACACATTTCTCTAGTACTGTATGCCACTAGTTGACCTGTATCTCTTTCTCAGGCACGTAAACTTTACTCTTTGAATACCAGACTCTCTCCCCATGCAGGTTATGTATATGCTTTGCCCTGGCCCAGTGGACATAAAATAAGTAACAGCCTGTGGCAACATATTTACTAAGTCCTCCCTAACTACAACCTTATTACCCCTCCATTTCTTCCATAATCTCCAAAGAACACAGTATTGATCAATATTTTCCATAGTGAATCAGTACTGGTGTAATGTTTTTTAATTGTGCACTGACCATAATTCATTCCTTTTGTGATATTTCTCCCTTCTTCAAGTTGACTGTGGAGTTATAATGCATAATATTTGGGGGTGTAGGTGACTGTACCCACATTCAGACATGCATGGGAACTTCCTTCCATCCACAAATGCTTAAAGTTATTTTTCTTGCCCTTTTGTGTTTCATGTATTATTTTTCAGCATTTCAACTGCTCAGCATTGTAGAGATTGACATTGTAGAACCCCATTTTTCATATTACACTCCCCTACTGTCGGTGTGATGACTTGTCCACCAGCCCTTATTCATTTCTGTAGTGATAACAGTTTTTCTCCTTCTCTACCAGTTTTCTTATACTTCCTCTACTTTACTTTCATGTCTCTCATGTTGAATATGAAGCTTGTTCACTAATTTAGAACCTAGAACTAAACTAGTTCTGTACAAACTGTAGTAGTCAAAATGGGAACTGGAAATACCAACAAAGTTGGTGTCCATACATTTATCTCTAGCAGGAAAACAGCAGCAAAGCAAAATGAATACCAATGGCAAAATACACAGCATAATAAGAAATAGTATTATGAATCTAATATAATGGGTTAAAAAGAAATTCAGTTTATTTGCTGTAGTAGAGGAATAAGTGAAGGATCCCAAGTTGGTTATTCATAGTGTACTCGTATGTCAGGCAGGGTTGCTGTCAATCAGTCTGTTGAGCAGAGTTTTTTGGAACAAGATGTGCTCACTAAGATTGCTTTGTAATACATGCAGAGTGTTTATTCTATTAAGTACACTTAGTGCGAATGATTGCTGTACCTCAAGAAAAAGTATCTTCTGAGTTGTGAAAACCTTGAACTTTGTTATATAATTTATCGATGAATAATAGGTTAAATGAGCATTTATGGTTGCCCTCTATGGATAGACATTTAACAGTAAAGGGTATTATATTTGGCTACTTGGACTTTATATCTTTGTGATTATGTTTTTGATAATAAAGGACATGCTTCAGATCAGTCAGTGGAATGCAAATTAGTCAGATTACTTCTTACTAAATTCAATGAAAAGGAAAGTATAATTGACTGTTCCTAAGTGACAAAATGTTAAGAGTTTTATTCATTGCAGCCCTTTACTCTTATGTTTAAAACCTGATTTTGCTGTGTCATTGGAGGTTTATATAACATTAAGGGGTCAAATGTTAGATGAGCATTTAGCATTCTCATTTTAGTAAGTTTGGCTAAACTTGTTTTAGTAAACTAATGTTTGCAGATTTTTTTTTCTTTGTACTGTAGCAGAATTAACTATGAGAAGTCATGGTGGTGCAGCGGTTAATGTTGTCGCCTCACAGCAAGAGGTTCTCCCATTCGATTTTTGGCTGGAGCGCCTTCTGTGTGGAGTCTGCATGTCCTCCCCGCAGTTGAGTGACGTTAAAGACATGCAGGTAGGTGCAAGCGTGAATGGGTGTGCCTTCATTGAAGGTTGGGCATCGGGCTGGCAACGTGGCACTGTAAAATCCACTGCCAATCATGAGTGGACATGAGTTCCACTGTGGCATAGCATCATCCCATGCCCCTCGATCCTAACCAGGAAAAGCCGAAAGACTTAAGTCGTGTGTACTAAATTTTTATGTTTTCGTGCATGTAGCCTGAACAACTGTGAATGCCCTCTGAACAAAATTCTACCACTGCACAGAATTAGTCACCAAATTTGCACATGGTTTCAGTGTCTGATGTTTACATCAGTGTTTTCTTGGAAGCAGTTTCACAGACTCCTGCCCCCATACAACAACAAAACAGCTAAATAGAGAAGATAATGGTTTCAAAGCCTGCTCTGTGTTTCTTGCATATGATTGTCAGCAGGCTATGTAGAAATACTGCCTAGCAATGCCTTACTGCCAGCTGACACATTCTGCACAACATAATTTTATATCATGCAGCTGTTGATAAAGAATATAATGATATCTTAGGCTACAGTGATCAATGCTAGAGCCTGAATAAACAATGGCAAAAGGGAATCATTAAGTTATTCAGTTTTACTGAAGTCAGATAATTTATCAGATACTGTGTTATCAGCTATAAAGACAGACACGCAGTCCAGAATACCAACATGCCTAGAAAGCTTATTCTGTTCTTTGAAATTTCTTACTCCAAAAGTTAGTGTTAATATCTGAAATGTTTTAAGAAGATATATCATTTATGCTCCAGTTAAATATTTTGAATGGATATTCATTCATCTTTTAGATAGTTGTGAGTAGAAGTCAACCCTGGGATTCAATAAACTCCATGAAGGCTTTGCATGACGCATACACACAGTTTACGTTTTAGAGCAACGAGCAGCAGTGCTAATCGCACATTCATGCTACTCATTGTGCTTACACCAATACAGTCAAGGTTTCCTGGCAAGTGACAGTGTTGTTGGCCAGGACACTGAGCAGACTGTACACAACAGCACAAACACAGAAAGAAGATACATTCAAGTTTGCCTATGGGCAGTCCTTCTCCGTGAGATCACGTGGACAACCACAGTGAGCAGAGAAAGTGTGCTGATGAAAATGAGCACAGGCATAAATGATAGGAATGACTAAAGAGGAAGATGGCATGATAAACATGGAAATGTCCCCAAGATGGGATATGTCAATGTATGTACACTTCCAAGACAAGTCAGTAGAAACATTATGCACGTATGTATTTAGCACAGTATGTACCGCTATTTTTACCATCTGTGCGAGTATATTGTGATATAAACACACATGATAGTATATATGTGATGGCCATACAAGGTTACATGTCAGTGGAGGTAAATAGCTGTGATATAGGCATCACTGACATACTCACTGGGGAAGACACTTAGCAAGGACGGTATATACAAAAGGAGGTATGTGCATACTCTGAAGATCTGCAAAATGACTTGCTTTAATATGATTGACATGTCACCATAGCTCTCTGACAATCAGGGACACATAGGAATAGACTCCTAGACAAATTTAGAAAAAAATAGGTATGGTCATAGACACTTTTAAAATAACATGACCATTAACCCGTGGCAATAACAGAATATGTGATTGTAACTTACTATACATGTTCTTCACTAACAGGCATGTACAACTGTAATGATTTTCAATATTTTATAAGGGAAATTCACCACCTCTTCCCAAAAGTAACGATTTTTGGAGTGGTTAAGGGAGACAGTGTTAAACCTGAAATTGAAATCAGGGGCAATCCTGGTGAGTTAAGTTTGCATGACACATAAGCCACACCCCCCCATAAGAATCAAACCCATTTCCAGGTGCTAGGTATACACATGCACACCTGTGCCATACTGCAGCTGTCACTGTGATGGTTGAATGAAAACTGTGTAAAATGTGGATATACTCCACTAATAGAACACATGCCTTAGTAAGACAATAACATACATAGCATCATCCCATGCCCCTCATTCCTCAGGAAACATATTATTGCATCTGTTATAGAAGGAACATGTAACCAAATGGCAGCAGCAGGTACCAATACAGTAGCTCAAGTCCCAGATTAGAACGTACTGTTGTCGGACTACTGTTTATCCACACCTCCACACAGCACACATGGATAACAAAAACATAAACATGTGCAATGTTCATAGGGTCATATCATATTACTAGGATAATGGCCAAGAGCCCATACAATCCTAGCCATTATTATCCCATTTAAACCCAGATGACTATCTCAAAGTGAGGGAAGATAGTATGATGTGTGTAATTACTTGCTTTTATTACAGGCAGCCTCTGTCCACATGGGACATGGGTATCATCGTATGAGTGAATTAGCAATCACACATCCAGTGGTCTGGAGATGGCTTGTGGAGAGTCATGGAGGGGCTCTGCTTCACAATGTGGTTATGCATCTTTGATATGATGACATCCTCAGTGTTCCATGGAAAGGATGTGATGTGGATAGAGGGAAAAAAGAGATGTTGGATTCAGGAGGCCATATAAAAGGTTCTCAGGAGTAGGAGTCAAATGAGAACAGATTCAAAACATTATACAATGACCGTAATATACCGCCAAACCACACACCATTTGACTGAGGTCAGATTCAAACACCATACTTGTTCAGGTGTACAAGCTGGGTTCCATACAAAATAACACTAGCACTACTGCAGAAGACTAACTTGCACTGTATCAGAATGCACCTTAAATAGGATGACATCATCAGTTTATACCGAGAAGAAGATGTTAGGAGTTTTTTGACATATCTGTGGACTCGTATCCTGGTATAAAATTGTCTCTATATTGATAGTTGAAGACAGCAATAGGTAGATTTATGCTGATATGAGTCAGCACACACACACACACACACACACACACACACACACACACACACACACACACACACACACACACACACACACAGCAGTCAACCGATATCAGATCTGAATACCATACCTGTTTAGGTATACTAGCTAGATTCCATACAACATAACACTAGCACCACGACAGAAGTCTAGCTTGCACTGTGTCAAAGTGCACTTTATAGAGGATGACATCAATAGTTTATGCTGAGAAGATGTTGGTAGGAGTGTTTGACATAGCTGTGGACTCTGGTGTAAAATTATCTCCTGAGTGAGAGTTGAATGAAGAGAAACACACCCACACAAGTTGACTGCTGGGAGATGAAACCTCCTATCTATTTACACAAGCTAGAATGCACAGTACTTAATGCTAGTGCCACTGCAGAAGTCTGATTTTAACACTGTCAGAGTGCACTTTATAGAGGGTGACGACGTCAATGCATATTGAGAAGAAGATGGTGAGAGGAGTGTCTGACATATCTGTGGACACACATCTTGGTGTAAAATTGTCTAATGAATGATAGTCAAATGAAGACACACACACACACACACACACACACACACACACACACACACACACACACACACACACACACACACATTGACTGTTGTAAGATTATAACCCTTACCTATCTAATTACACAAGCTACACTGCAGAAGTCTGACTTTAGAGAGGATGGCATCATCACTGTATGCTGAAAACATGTTGGGAGGGCTGTATGAAACTGCTGTGTAGTCATGCAGCAGTTTAAAAATACCTTGTGAATACTACTTGAGTGAGGACAGCAGGACAGATGCTTATCTGGCTATGCACCCACCCACTCAGACATGGTCACACACACACACACACACACACACACACACACACACACACACACACACACACACACACAAAGTTGCCTGCTGTGAGATTAGATGGCCAAATTATCCAGATTCTCAAGTTAGAGAGCACAGTACTTAACTCTCATGTCAGTCAGACGTCTGAAGCTAAGAGTGTCAGAGTGCACTTTACAGAGGATGACATCTTTACTGTATGCTGAGAAGAAGATAGTTGGGCTGTATGAAACTGCTGTGGATTCATATAGCAGTTTAAAAATATCTTCTGAATACTACTTGAGTAAGAGCAGCAGGAGCTGGACTCATGCTCATCTGACTACACACACAGACATAGATTCACACTTATACAAGTTAATTGTTGCAAGATTAGAGCTCCTCTCTCTCTCTAGTTACACAACCTGGAGAACACAGTAATTAATATTTGTGTCAACAAAGAAGTCTGACTTTAACACTGTCAGAGTGCACTTTATAGAGGATGACATCATCACCGTGTTGCAGGTAACATATACTGTTGTAAGACTTAGGTGCAAAGTCATGCATGATTATTTGTCTGTAAAAAATCCACAACCAAAGGTAAAGTGCCTCAAGTTCAGCACAGAAGCCAAATCCAAAAACAAAGGTAGTTGAGGCAACAACACGACAATGAGAAGCTGACTGTTTATTTAAATAAAAAATGATAAAAAACAAATGAAAGAAACGTTTCAGTAAGCGCTTTCACATTCAAACTAAATGCTTCATCAGACTGTTTAAGTAACTGTGAATTAATTCTCTTTACATACCTTGAATCACTCATTATAAAGCCAATTATATACATTGCTTATGAATAATAAATTTGTGTGACATCATATACCTGTATAATAACAGTATCTCCCTATAGTTAATTCATTGCATTTCAAAAGCTGCTATCTGATGAAATGTCTCTTAATTAATAAAGCTTTAAAAACATAAATACATAAATACCACAAGCATGTACCATATAAAAATCTGATAGAAAAAAAAAAATATATATATATGTAACGTCTATAAAGGTAAAACATCAAGCCATATGTATGTACATATAGGAACTATATAAAACTATATAAAACAAATATATATGAATGTACATCTGTGGATCTAAAATCTGGAACATCTTTACAGAATATAATGCAGATATGTGGAACAATCTATATAGCTAAAAAATGTTTGTATAAAAACCATTCAATCTATCTTATATGTAAATTTTTAGTAGTGTCAGCTTGGCTAATAAATTAGTGTCTAAAATTTTTTTACATGAGAAATGAATAATAATGTATATATGTATATGATTTTTCCTCAGGATGGATGTATGACAACGTCCTATGTTAAATGTTTCTAGAAAGGTGGTAGGCTTGAAGTTCTTAGTGCTTGAAGTCTCTAGCAGCCAAAAAGGGATTCAAAGAAACCCTATCATTGAACTGTGAGCCTCTATCTGCTTGTAATCTCAAAATCCATCTGATTTCCCTTTGTTCCATATAATTTTTATGATTACCTAGCCTAATGTTTTTATATATCAATTCTATGGCTATAAACACGAAGCTATGTGTTGTGCCTTTATTCATTATGTGTTTCGCTAAGGCATTATTCTCGTCTTCCTTGTTTATGGCATATATATGTTCCTTTACACGTTCCCTTAACGTTCTGTTAGTCATGCCTACATAGAAAGATCCACATTATATACATGTAGCTAAGTAAATCAAATCCCGTGTTTTGCAATCTGCATATAGACCGAAGTCATATTCTCTCCCTGTGTCAGGGTGGCTGAACTTGTTGTTCAACATGTAGCAGCATTGATTACATCTCCTGCATGCATAAGTTCCTTTTCTATCAGACTCAACATGTTTCTTCTCATTTTTCTCATAGCATAACAAACATTTCAATGATTTTGTGTTTTTATAAGTAAATTTGGGAGTGTCACCCACTAATCCATGTAGTTTCTCATCTATGGTTAAGATATTCCAATTTTTCATGAAGATCTCTTTAATTTTCTTATTATTGTTCATAAAAGATATCACAGGCTTATTTAAATCTATTTTGTCACTTACTCTATCCTGTATATCATTCGGGATCATAGCTACTGCCATATATGAATGGTTTTCCTGTGGAAGTCCTCCTTGTTACACTGTCTTTGAACAAACAATCTGTTTCTTTTCTTTTATACCCTCTTTCTTGAAATTCACCATGTAATGTCTTAACTGTTTCTTGAAACTTGATATCTTGGCTGGTGAGTCTAGATGCTCTTATTGTTTGTCCCTTCACTATGTTACTATAAATATGTGTGGGATGCATGCTAGTGCAGTGTAATATTGAATTCTTCCTACACTCTTTTCTACAGAGTTGTGTTTATATTGTACCTCCTTCTCTTATTAGAAGATCATCTAAAAACTCTATCTTTTCTGCTGACCGTTTTCCTGTCAAAACCAGAAAATCTGTAGTTCCATTGATGTATTCAATGAACTCTCATAGTTTAGATTCCTCTCCTTTCTATAATAAAAAAACATCATCTACAGAACGTTTGTAGAATAAAATGTTCTCATTGTATGTACTCATTATATATGTATATTCCCAGTATGCCATTATGATGGTAGCATACGAATTTGTGCATGGGCTGCCCATGGCTACCCCTTTCTGTTGTAAAAAGTATTGGTCTCCGTATACAAACACATTGTTCTTTAGAACGATGTCCATTAACATGGTACATCTTAATTATTAAATCCCTTGTCATATTCTTTTCTACCAGAAACAACCTCATATAGTCAACACCTACATCATTTGGAACTGAGGTGAATAATGAATTCACATCTAATGTTACCATGTAACTAATCTCACCATAGTTTTGGGGTATCGTATAATCAGAGATGTTTTCTATAAACTGTTGTGTATCCCTAACTACTGTCTCTGTCTGTTCCACTATCTTCCTTAGCTGTTTCTCTAAATATATAAAGATAGTCTTAGTGAGCCATCCCTTGCTCGACACTGTAGGTCTCATTGGTGGGTTCTTAGTGTTTTTGTGGAACTTAGGTAAACCTCTAAAAGTAGGTAGGACTGGTTTTTCTATTGAAAAATATTTATACAGATCAAAATCAATTACATTACATAAAAAATAAGTCATAAAGTTCATCTTGTTCATTATTAATAATTCTATTCAGCTTTATTAAATCTATGCAGAGATATGTCTCTCTTTCTTCTAATAGATTCAGCATCTTAGTTCTATACATGTCTGCATCAAGGATGACTACTGCTCCACCTTTGTCTGCTCCCCTTATAACTATATCTTTGTTCAATTGTAACTCTTTGAGTGCAAGCTGTTCTTTCCTATTCAGGTTATAAAAATCATATTTCATGTCTTTATTATTATTATATAACTCATTCAAATCTCTTTCAATTGCTTTCTCAAAAGCTTCAACTAATGGATGCATTTGTGGAACAAACACTGAAGGTTTTTTAAAAATGTTTTCAGCACTACAGTTAATGTTACCGAACATCATTTTAAGATTCAAGTTTTTTGTAAACATTTTTAAGTCTATAATATAATTAGTATTGTCAACATCTTTAGCTGGAATAAAAGAGAGCCCTTTGTTCAAGAGGCTTCTCTCATGTTAAGTTAATGCATAGCTGGAAATATTAATGACTAAGTCTGACTTACTGGTCGCAGAACTTTTTTCTGGAATTCCAGTTGTTCTTCTGGTAGTTTGCGTTTCCTGGGTCCGTATGATGGCGACCAAGGCATTTTTAGAGGTCCCTTCCGTCATGTCCCTTGCTTGAGTGATATAAGTAGAAATATATTTGTTCTTGCTCTACATCTGAAGAAGTTTGGATATTTCCCAACCGAAAAGTGTTTAATTTTATTTTGTTTTGGTATTAAAGTGAATAAGAATGGCTTTTTATATTTATTTCTTCATCGAGCTGAGTGAAGTGTTGGTGCTTGCTCACAGTGTGTTCTTTTCTATAGTTTTTCATTTGTCAGTTCATTTTCTGAATGGCAGACATATCATACTTATGTAGTAGGAGGGGTAGACAGGTTGATAGCCAACAGATACACAGGAAAGAGACCGCTGAAACACAGTCCTTAAAAACATCCCTTACTTCTGGGTTATAAGCCTTGACAAGATGCAAATATATGTTTATACAACTGATCATCACCTGAACATGACACAAAGTGAATCCTACAGTAGATTTTGAAACCTTGCACATAACAGGAGCACTGTAAACCTTCTGAATCAAGAAAAATGAAGATATTATACATCAGAAGAGTCATAACAGTATGCAGATACTATGAGATTACCTTTACATCCTTCAGCCTAATAGATACATACACATAAAGAGGTGTAATGCAACATTCATCGACATGTCTTTGGTGTTTTCTCATTATTACAAAACAAAAAATAAACTTTTAACCAAAAACAAAAACAAAGATAGGCAGCAATCTGTAGAATTCCAACCAGTTTATTGTTAGTGCTTTCGTTCAGGAAATACATGAACTTCTTCAGACAAAGTAACCCCAGAGTCCTCAGGTAAAATAAAACTGTCAATTAAGAGAGATAATTAATTATAAAACCAATTAACATAACTTGAGAAATGTAAAGAGCCAGTGTTATACAAGGTAAAATGTATATGTAAATAAATATAAATTCTTTTTTTTAAAAATCGGTGACAATTTTAAAATCACAACACATCAGTTTTATTACTTAATTTTCTTGTGTATATAAGTTAATCTAAATACTGTTAAATGCTAGATAACAACTTGAACAACTCAAACAAATGAAAATATAAAAAATTGTATAAGTATATACTGATAGATATGTATAAATAAATATTTATAAATTCATTCAAGTATTAGAAAAGTTGTTATACAACCGAATTTCACCTTTGTAGGGCTTTTAATTTCAAAATACATTTTATCGAGCAGTATTCATTAAGCCCTGGTGGAACATGTGCATATGTTTTAATTTGCCAAACAAGTTCCTGTTCTTCAAGCTTTAATTACCAGGGCCCACCTCTAATGTTCCTAACTATTTGTTGTAATATTGTAAACTGGAATTTATGTGTGGGGTATTCTAGAATGTGTCTAGCCAAAGCATTTATGGTATTACCCCCTACTAATTTGGTATTGGTGTTCATAAATTCTCTGCTTAAACATTCTTTCAGTTTTACCAATGACATTGGCATAAAGCAGCATGTACTACTCCTGCTGTTTCACAGTTACATTTTCCATTGATGGTGTAGATTTTTTTTATGTATGCAAACTTTATTAGTTACCATAATGTGCTGACACTGCTGACATCTCCCACACTTTGTCATCCCCTGGTTGTTGGGGCATTTTTGATTGTTCCTTTCCAACAAATCTTTAAAATGTAGGCCTCTTCCATAGGTAATATGTGGTCTATCTCCCAATTTCATATTAATAGCACTGTCCTCTGATATTATAGCCCAATTTTTAATCAGAATATTCTTAATGGCATGTGCATCAATAGAGAAAGTAGTAAGAAATCTTATTCTGCCATCATAATTCCTAATACTATTCTCCCTATGCTCATCAGGGGGAAGTATCACTTGTTTCTCTATAACCCCTGCATAGACTAGGTTTAAAATGGCCAGCAGTCCTTTTAGTAGCCACTTCATCAAACAATTGTTGAAAAAGCTGTTCTGGGTAGCCCCTTTCATGAAACATGACTTTCAATGTGTTACATTCAAACAGAAAGTCAGTCTCTGATGAGACCATTTTTTTTCTGTAACCTTTCTATTATTATTCTCATAAAAATGTTATAATCTGTATTATTCAGTGTTATAGGTTTCCAATTTTTTATCTCCTCTTTATTTCCTTTTTTAAAATATAAATTTTATAACTCCTGTACATATATCTTTATCTTTAATTATTGTTTCTAACCATTCAGTCATAATTTCTATAAAAACTATTTTTTGCTACTCTTTCATTTATTTATACATACCATATTCAATTCCATCCAGTTCTGTTGCAGAATTTATGTTAATATCTTTTAGAATTTCATTCAATTCTTTCATGGTTATTTTTTGTTCTAAATACTCATTATCTTCTTTATTTAATTTTAAACCTTTATAAATTTGCTATATGTTTTCTTCTCTCTTAACAAATAATTCCAATGCGTATTCTTTAATTATTTTGTATATTCCTTCTTGCTGTCTTATTTGCTTACTGTCCTTTTTAATTCTCTTATTTTTTATTCTTTTATTATTTTATTCAAATATGGTGCTACCTCTTCTTTCTTTTCTTGTAAATAATATTTTTACTTATATAACAAGTTGTTAATTTTAATTTGATTCATTTTATATATTTTCTTTCTTTTTCATAAAAGGAATTTTTCTTCTCTAATAAGTCTCTAAATGTTTCTTGACTTAATATCTTATTTCTCTCTTTTTCTTTTCTTCTTTTCTTCCTTATACATTCTAAAAATACTTTTGTATATTTTTCTTTAAAATTAAGCCACCAAACAGTCCAATTCTCATAAAACTCCCTTATAGCCATATGATTGCTCCCTAATTCATAAGTTATTTTTTCTCTTCTAAATCTAATTAATTTTCATTAATTCTCTTTATACCTTTTCCTATTCTTATATGTTCTTTATTTTCCTGTACTTTAACCCATATTGCCACATGATCTGAAAATTCAGCATACTTAATTCCCTTTTTTTAACTTATTAAAAAATAATCAATTTCTGTCCTAATTTATGCCTTTTATAGGTCCATTGGTTATTATCCTATACACTTAACTTTCCTCTTCTCATAATTTCTTTAGTCATTTTATCATCACAACTGCTCTTATTTTTCCTTAAATTACAATTAAAATCACCCACCACTATAATGCCGATATTTACACAAACATATTCAAGAATATTTTTAAACATCATTTCTCTCTCTCTTTATTGTTGCATATGCATATAAAGCTATAATTCTATACACACAATTTTCCATCTCACATCTATTATGGTAGTTCAGCCTAGTTCCACTATGGTTACATCTAATATTTTAATGCTTTCTTGACATAATATACATATGCCCGAGCATGTTTCTTTCCCCATGTTCCAAACTACCACACCACTACAAAGTTTTACAGTTTGTGTTCTTTCTTCCTCTGTTAATAATCTGATATCTTCTAAAACAATAATATGTGCATCCACTGCAGCACACCATTGTAATATACCTAGTCTCCTTTTAAGATTTTCACTGTTCACATTTAAAGCTAATATTTTCAGTTTTTCAGAACAGTTAGTATAATAAAATGTGTATCCCTTTCCTATTTTTTCTAAGCATTATGTTTTTGAATTTTCTGTTCCTTTCTTTAATTATTTTCCCTATCAATGTTTTTTTTATTTCTTACTGTGCACCAATCAGCATATTCCTCACTTGTCTCCTCTGTTTCTTTTTCCTTGCTACTTTCTTTAACTTCATGTATAGCTTTTTTATCAGTTGCATCTTTTTGTACATTTTCTTGTATAACACATTATACTATCCCTTTATCATGTATAACTTCATTTTCATTTTCTTGCACATTCATTTCACATTCTAGCCATGAATGACCAATATTGCCACATGTTGTGAACTTTAAATAACATTTTTGCATTATGCCCTGTTTTACCACATAAATAACATCTTTTTTATCACCTTCATTTATTAAATGATCATTATTTTCCACAAAAATAACAAGTTTTTGGTTGATCCCTGCATTTCATAAAAACCCTGTCACCATGAACATCGATAATACTAAGTACATGTACAACATTATTATTTTCCATTTTTAGTATTACTCCACATTCCCATCCCCCAGGCCACAGCCCTCTTTCATCAGATATTTTTGTAGCGTCCATTACGTCATAACATATACCCCAGGATTCAATAAAGCAATTTTACCATGCCAGAATAGCGTAGCAGCTTCTGTATGGAATATGACTGCTGAGAGATTCAGTAAACAAGGCTGGGGGAGTGCAAGAGCCTGCCAGCACTATTCTGGCACAGATACCACTGAATAATGCTAATTACCTCATTTGCTGGTGAAAACCATGCAAAAGAAGTGAATTAGCAATTCAGTAAGCAGGCAGGCATCTGTGTCAGAGCAGTGTCCATTGCAGAAATGTATTTGATTACTAACTGAGTACATTTCTGCAAAAATCAAAATGGGGCCATGACAGCTCAAAGTAAAGCAACGTACTATGACTAATAGGCATGCCAATAGTCAAAAATATGGCCATTGACATAGAAAACAGTTGCAAAATTATAAAAATAAACGTTTTTTGGCCAATTTCAGCCATTTAAGTGTAGCACAGTGGCATGCAAACAAGATCATATAGAAAATAAAAAAAATGTAAAAACACAATTCTATGTGAAATATTAATTTTGCCATTATAGTGGGTAGCATGCAGAACCAAAACAACAACAAGTAGCACTGGTTGCTAAGGACATAGGCTCCGGTGTAGTGGTGTAACAAGGGACTAAGGCAGTGGGGTATGCAAAGTAGCAAAATTTACCAAATAGCAAAATGGGAGACCATTGTCTGGATGCACCTAACCATCTAGGAGCTATAATGCAGTGGTGTAAGCAGGAGAAGCAGCTGACATAAAAAAGGGGTGTCTCATGTTTGGTGTAAGCACATTGGAGCTCCACGGCTTCCATTTGAGCTTAGTTAAACACAGCTAAGCAAAGGGGTGTGTCTGAGGCTATATTCAGTTACTCCACGAAATGAGGAACATGTTCCCATCCAGGGGAGGGCCATTTTTGCTTAAAAGTGTTTACTTCACTAAATGAGTTTGCACAGCGTGCACCGGGTCTTAAATAAAAACAAAAACAAAAAAAAAAAACCTTGGAAATAGCAGAATTGTTTACATTTTGGCAGCGGGCTTGTGTGGAGCAGTGCACAGCTTAAAAGCGGTGGAAATGGGAAGGGAAAAAAATGGGAACTAGCAGAATAAAAGCAATCAAGTACAAATAATATAGTTGGCAGGTGGAATGCATCATAGTCAGCCAATCATACAGGCAGCATCTGCAGCACAACAGTATAAACTATGCAAACACCTTTCAGTCTGTTTTTCCCCACAGACCCTGCACCATTGGTATACACACTTGGGGGAATTTTAACCAACAAAATGTTAGGGGCTGCTCTTGCTTTGATACATTAGTATGTGCTAGAAGCTAAGGAGAGTGAGGAGGATTATGCTAGCAACCTCCCCAGACTGAGGAGGAGGAGAAGAGTTTTCAGACCCAGAGTAACCTACCAGGGGCTACATGATCTGGAGATACTAGAGCACTACAGGGTGGACAGGGACATATTTCAGCAACTCATCAAGCTGTGCTGGCCTCACCTCAGACCCAGAGCCAACAGAGGGGAACCCATTCCAGTGGATACCAAGGTATGTGTAGCCTTAAGAATACTAACTACAGGTACTTTCCAAAGACCTACTGGTGACATCATGGGGGTCTCACAGGCATCTGCATCCAGGGTACTCTGCCAGTTCCTGGATACCATACTACCACATGCCAGTGAGCAAATTTGCTTCCCAGCACCCCTGAGGAGAAGACCAGCAATATGAGCCTCTTCCACCATGTAGCAGACTACCTGGAGGTACTGGGTGCCACAGACTACACTCACATCTACATCAAAGCACCACCTAGTGAACAAAGTAGGGTCCATGTAAACCGCAAGGGCTTTTACTCTATCAACTGCCAGGTCATGTGCAATGCCCAGGGCATTATCATTATTGTGTGTACTGGCAGCCCTAGAAGCTATCACAACTCCCACATCTGGCATTCCTCATAACTGTACCAGGAATTTGCCAGGGGAGACATCATGTATGGCCATCTGGTGGGGGATGCTGGCTATGCACTGGAGCCATGGATGATGACATCCATCAGAAGTGCACACACATGCACACAAGAACATCACAATGAAGCACACACACAAACCAGGATCTTTATAGAGTGTGTGTTTGGGATGCTCAAGTCATGGTTCTGCTGCCTTGATATATCTGGTGGAGTCCTGCAGTACTCACCAGCCACATGTGCACACATGTTCATAGTCTGTGCAATGCTACACAAAATGATCCTGTGAAAACAGCTGCAGCAAGAACAGCATGGGGAAGGGCCACACAGCCATCACCATTGCCAAGGTCCCCACAGGCACAGAAGGATTCGGAGGAGGAACCCCCTGAGCCTGCCCATGTAGGCAGATAGAGGCATGCCCAGTATGTCCAGGCCTTGGCAAAGAGGCAATGCATAGCACACACACTGACACTGTAGGGACCCATGGACTGACACCTCTCTCCAACTCACACACACAGTAAAATGGATGCCACCCACATCACACTACCTATACCTTACCATGTATAGGCAGTGTACTGCATGCATCCAACATAGGCAGCTCTCAAGCACTGTCCTCAAAACAGGCACAAGGTAAGTCAGTCTTCTTAACAATAAATGAATGGAGTAATATGTTCTGGAAGCATATCTATGATATTGATGCATACATGCAAGGGAATGGTGTTGGCTACTGGGATAGCAGCAGACAACTGACAGCTATGTGGGACACCAGGGAATAATTGCCCAATACTGGCTTCCCCACACTATGCAGTAATACACAAGTTGACAAATCCCACTGCAGTATATGTGGGGTCCAACTAATTGGGGGGGTCATAGGTCACATGCATGGATGTCAATGTGAGGATCCCATACTCACCCCTCAGTCTCACCCAGCAAGTCACCGAAACAAAACCATAAAGAAATGTCTGACAAAGGGCCACAAATAGCAACAATGATGAATACCCCCTACAGATTTACACAGTGATATTACAGCAGGTCTTGCAGTTGCAGTAAGGCTCTGAAGGATAAGATGTCTGAAATTCAAGTGTATGCCATTACAATCTGACCTGTGGTCTTTAGTGATATGCCTCTATTCTCCAAGACAGGGCACAATACTATCCTAAATGAAACCATAATGTTAAGCAAATATCAGCACAGGCTGTACAAATTTGTACAGTTGACAGTTGTGCCCCCCCACCCATATTCCCATAGAAATGCAGTAACGTATGTTTGTAGGGAAATAGCAGCAGATCACACATTGCCAGGGCTGTCCCAATCAACATGATAACCTGTTACATGTCCACAATATGCAGGGGTCAATGAGCTATGTATATGTGTGGTTAACACTGTCAGGATGTGGCCAGCACTTACTCACGGCTGTTGTGTCTTAGTGCCCTAGGTATAGTACTGTGGTTGACAGGGCCATGCTCCAAGAACTGCAGTGCCAACTATTTTGTATGTTAGCTACACCGATGGTAGGAGTTATACACACTGTCCAGACATCAATATCTGTTACTGCAGGAAAGCTGGACAGGTCATGGACAGACGGGCACACATATGGACATTACACAGCTTGGAGTAATCTACACAGTGCCTACCATACCTCTCAACTGCACAGACCTATTGCAGAATGTCCAAAGGTTTGCATCATATGTGTGGTCTGTATAACATGAAATAGTGGTTGTCTGGCAATTCATTGGCAAAGCATGTAAGACTAAGGTCAGAAAATAATGACAGATTGTAGTGTCAGGCATCATACCCCATAGAAAAAATGCATGCTAATGCAAAACCTGTTATTGTATCACCTTTCTAGGTTTGCAAGGCCAATACTTAAAAATGGTCCCTATATCTAGGCTTTGACCTCAATTATTTATGGCTTTGTCCAGATGTCTGGCTCTCAGAAGTTGAGAGGTATGGTACCTAGTAGGACAGCAGATACCTGAAGGTCAGTGATGCAATGCAGTTAACCCCACAAGTGAACATGCACATATCGCAATATGGCTTACACTAACAGTTGTGTGCATGGTAAAATGCATGTTTTAACATGCCTGGTTTATTGGTGAGCCAAAACAGGGTAATTCCATACTCACCAGCTTTAGGCTGCTGTCCCACATCCAGACCAGAGGGACCTATGTAGTCGTGGGAGAGAGATATTGTCAGCAGACTCACATGTGGCATTGGTATAAGATGAATGCTGCTTTTCTGCACATGTACAGTACAAACTCCGATACTACACCATTTGCTGTCCTTCACCATAGATGTGCACTTCTGTGCATTACAAAACCCCATCCGCAACTGAGCTTTGACCTGACATATGCATCTAGATACTCTATAGATGCCAGTATGGCTGCTACAGTAGTTGATTAATGTCTGGGACCTTACCTGGACACTCCTCTCCTGTTTTCTGGGTGCCACCCACCTCCACAATGTGGGTGTCTTGACTTTGCTGTTGGTGTGTGGTGGCTACCTCAAGGTTGGCAAGGAGCTCCTCCATATGTGTATGTGGGGCCTGCATAGCAGGACCCCCACCTGTGGGTGTATGGTCCCTGGCCATGGCAGCAGCCCTTTGCTGGGCATGGAGGATGAGGTCAGTCGCACGATGCCTGACCTGCTGGTATGTTTGTGCATACTGGCTCACGTCATTTATCCTGTGGACAAGGTCATCCCACAGGGTGGTCCGCTCCCTGAGATGCTGTTGGCTATGGCTAACATCACCCCATGGTGCTGGATTATGCTGTTGTCTCAGCTTCCATGTAGTGCAGCTGTCTGGCATGCTGCATTCCATCTGGAAGACATAAACAGGGAAACACATCACAGGACTGCATACATTGGTCAATGTTATTTCCAGAACCTGCACATCAACATTGACTAGCACTAGCCACTAATTACATCCACATCATACCCCTGTCATATATCAGCACAGTATGAGCTTGCATTGTACTCCTGGTAATGATGTGTCATGTTCTCCCCAATGAGGGCCAGTAAATTGCACAATCCTTCATTCAGCATTCACTTTTGTGTAGAGGGATGACAGTGGCCATCTTCCATGCAGTTGGGATGTCAATGATTCTCAGGCTTTGTTTGACTACAGTGTGTAATGGATCGGGGAGCACATGCTGGAATTCATGAAGGTTGCTGACAGGGATGTTATCAGCTCCCATGGAGATTTAATTTTGTTGCCTTTGAGTAAGCATTATGAACCTGCTTCCTGATGATGAGGGGAGGGGTGTGGGTGCTGTGCATATCCCCCTATACTGATGGGGAGGACAGGGGGATGCTGTTTTCACTTAACTTGTCTGTAATGTGTTGGCTATAGCTATGGCATGTGTGTATGTGGTGTGATTGATCACCAGTACAGGGTGGGTTGGGTTGTTGCCTCTGAGATTGAAGACATATGTGAAGATGGCCTTGTGGTTTGCTTTGGTTGATGTGTCCAATTTGTACTCATAGTTAGCCTTCCAGTGGTTCACCTGTGATCTTGTATGCTTGTTCAGACAAAGGTGGACTTGCTTCCAAGTTGGTTCCTGCTCCTACTTGGCCCTGTACAGTAAATATAGTGACCTATTATGTGGTTTGTGTATTGCTGCTGTCCACCAAAGGGTATTACTCTACCTTGGTGGAGGTGGGTTTTACGAGTCAGGTATTGCTGAGTCCATACAGCTATGTAGGTGCTCATATAGCTATTTGTAGTAGGCATGGACATGAGGTCATGACACAGTTGGACACTTCTCCAACTTCAACCTGATAATAATAATGCTTATTCTAGTACCCATTTCTGTGTCAGAGCAATGCAACAACCAGTAGGTGTAGACATTTATGTATGTTCGATGCACTGAAACTAGGATTACACATGTGTACAACATGTACAGCTTATTTGCCTGATGTTTTGCATCTCATGTCTGTTGTTTTGAGATTTCCAGCTACACCTACTCATACATACATGTGCACAGGTAATACCTGATATACATTTCTGTTCTATGTCAGTGGCACACTGTGTTTACACTCTTGCTGCTCAGTCATACCTCTCAACCTGTTAGAGCAGGATCTGGATGATGGCACACATAAATGGAGGGCAATGGCCCAAAATTAGTGACACTTTATTAATATTGCTGTAATACACTTGAGTTAGTTGATAGCACAGTAGGCTTTGCATTCACAGAAATACCCTGAAGGATGTCCAACATTCATATGTATGCTATAATGTTCTGATGTCAGTCTTCACAGATTTGCATATAATTTGCCAGACATAACACAACTCTATGAGTAAATGACTACAAATATGAGGCACACATGTGATCAGTGTGCAGAACACTGGACAGTTGAATTGCATGAGTGCAGTATATCACATGCAGTTCAACACACACTTCTGCGACAGTAGTTTACTATGCACATACCCTGTATAGGTCTCTTGGATTTGTAAGACAAACATGTGTATCATAGTTGTATTCACAAGTAACATATGGATATTTACGACATCCCAGTAGCTGGCCTAACAGTGTCACAGTCAGTATTGTTCAACTGACACTCCAGTAGTAGTCATATATGAGCCGTCCTTTCCTGGGGTGACTCAGGGGCCTGAGCTGTGAAGTATGCCACTGCCAACAGAGCCAGATGCTATGGCTATAGACGCTGATCAGCAATATATCAGTAGAGCAAGTCTTGTTGAGACATATTTGTTTAACTTCCTATTTACCATTATTGCATACCCCCTACTGCACTCGATTACATGCTTACTTGTTTGACATACCTGTTTTTTTTCCAAGTATCCTTGAATTTCCCCTCTCTCTCACTCTCTCTCTGTCTAAACATGTAGAGGAGTAGACCTGATTTGCATAGGCAGCAGCTTGCCTTTTGTAGGTAATGCTGATGAGTAGGTCATGGCCTGTGCACCAATTGGTATCCTCCACTTGCTAACTGCATACAGAAAAGCTGTGTTGTTATTCCAAAAGTGAATGGCATGGCAACACACTCCTATAATTGAATATATTATGTGGGCATTTCCCCTTTTCCTTGCCTGTGAGGAGAAAATCATGGAGGTTTGTGAACTACAGCATCACAGAGGGTAGGTGGAAATGCCTCTTACAACAAGACATGTAGAGACAACTCAACAAAATGGGGGAAAAGGTTCCAGACATAGGGACAGAATGTAAGTATTGCTGTTATACAGTTGGAATAATATTAGTTTAACAGGGTTTGTCTGGGCATGCATTTTCTGCATAATTTCAAGTCTGACAGTTTTATGTGGATGGCATAACTCAACTGTAGGGCTATCCACAGAAGGGCCAGAGGTTTGACTCTTATGTTTGGTCTATTACCCAGGGGGTAAACACCTTTGATGGGGAGGGTGGTTGGGAATCAAAAGCCCATTAGCCCCCAAATGGATACAGTGGGACTGAGGTCCCCCCATAGGCAGTCACCACTGCACCTTCCCGGCCACGAAGGTGGCTGTGCTGGGGGCTGAACAGGAAGTGCAGCCTGCCCCTTGAGGTACTCCAGGTGGCCCTCCATCTGGTGCAACCATCCATCCAACTCTGTGCAGATGACACTGCACACTATACCCTGGAATTGGTGGTGAGTGATGGGCTCCTCTCCATGCCTGCACCTGGGGGGATGTGCCCCATCCCCTGAGGCGGTTACACCCAAAGGTGGTGCAGGACCAGCGGAGGAGGCAGTTCCGAGTTGGGTCCTGGATGTGCTGGGGCACAGCGCCACAGCCAGATGAGGTGGGACAGGTGGATCCACTGGAATCTGCCTGCTCAAATGTGCTATGATGTTAAGGTTTTACAAACTATATTGGTTAGTAATGAACAAACATTTAAAAATCAGTTATAACAGCATTCATAGGTGTTCCAATTAACCCCATACAACAGATTTGAAAAAGTTGCATAGCAAACAGAGCATATGCATAAATGGAGCAACAATATGCATTGTAACAGCATGCCAGTAACATTAATGGCAACACACCACCAACAATGCTATTTGAACAAGGTATGCTAACATGCAACCAATCAAATATATGAACAATAATAGAGTACAAGTCCCAACATTAGGTTTTCAGAACAACATACCCATAGTATATGGATGATAATTATTGATGCAGATAAGGGGTGGAGGAGAGGCAGAAAGTCCATTAACAACTGTTTAGGCTTCTATTTTTCACAGCAGTACTGCTCAATACTGTACAAGTCTGCCCTCACTTTACATCTACCTATGGCCCATATCTACTGTAGGACAAACATGTCAACCTGGAATGGTATGGGACAAACTGTGACAACTCTAGGTACATGACTAGAGGGGATTCATACATGTCAGGGTTACATATCTGGCACAGAATGAGTACCCTGCACTGCTGTTATTTGAGTGTGCTACTGGCATACTTCACCTGGTTTCCTATCTGTGTCCAGGATTATTGGTAGCAGTGACCACTAGCTGTAACAGCGTGACACTTGAGATACATGTATCTAGAAGAATGCATGTTGTATGTACCTATCCTGCTGTCATTTGCAGGTATGAGGTTGGACAGTGGAACAGTTGTACATGATGTATTGGTATACCCTTCATACAGCTACTACCAACATTTCTTTACCTGTAAAACCTGTGGAGAAAATATCTGTTAACACTACCTGACTGTTTCTATATTTATTCCTGATTCCTTGTGTGTAAATATGCAGCCATCGTACTACCAGTCCCTGGATTCGAACCATGTCTGGGTGTTCAAAATTAACAACTAAGCTATTGCTCATCACATGGAGCTACTGGGGAACTGCTGTTTCTTGTTTGACTAGTTTCTTCTTAATACTCTCTTGTTTAGACAGTCTGACCTGGTAATCCTGGGATGCATGCATGACAGTGTACTGTGCATTAATCCTTTGAAATATTACAATCTGGAAAGCAAAGATTAACACATGGCAATGCTGCATGGGACACACTGTGATATATTACACATTACTATTCAGGATTCAGAGCTTGGTGCAGTATATATTTCATATTTCATTTATATCTTGTTTTACAGCTCCACAATCTACAATTTTTCTTAACAGCTGGTTCTCAGAGTAACCTCAGTTAATACATGCTGTCAAAGCCATATTTGCTGTGGAGAACCTGTATACATTCTATTTCTACAACAACATACCAGAGTAAACACAGCAGTTTGTGGTATGGATTTTTAGTACAGTGACATGACACAGTGCTTTAGTACTACATATCCTGTAAATCAATATTAGTCGGACAAACTTTATTTATTTGGTTAACACAGTAACAGTATACCTACTGGCAGTAAACAATGTACTCCTTCTACTTTATGCCACTATATACTGCAAGTTAGATCTGTACTCACCAGCCTGTTGATGCATCCATGTCAGCCTGTCTGCATGAGCCTCAATGTTACTAGCTCTCTCCACTGCAGCTATAGGAGTTAGAGACAAACATTATGCATACCTGTCTAACACATATTCAGGCTAGAATCTGGTACACTTATATCTGTCATACTTACAAACTGCTGGAGCATGGTTGTCCTGAGCACCTTGGATCCATTGAGCGAAGAGTGCCCCCTTCCTCTGCTTTAGGTTGGCATAGTGATGCCGTACCTGCTGCCCAGTTCAGGGGATACCAATGGCACTAGTGAGGTCATGTGCCAGATGATCCCAGGCCTCTGCTTTATACTGTGAGCCCTGGTACTGGCCCTGCAGCAGTCTGTCATCATGGTTTGATATGAGGAGCCCAGCCATGACCCTGGACTCCAAAATGCCCCAGCTATGTGCCCAAAAGTGTGATCCCTCTCCAACACCTAACATGGTTCCTGCAGAGATCAGACTACAACAGGTTATGGCTGTATTCTAACCTGTGTGGTTTAAATAAGGCCATATCCCCACCCTTTGCTGTCATTGGACCATTTTGAAAATGCTAAGTTCAGCTGTGCAGTGCGCAAATCTGCTAAGATAAGATGAACAGTGCTTAAAGGGGTAAATGCTGAGCACTGGTTAACAGTGTGCAAATCCACTTAGTTGAGCTAACTGCTGCTTAGAAGGTACATTTAAGCAATGCTTTAACCAGCTGAGCAGAGCTCAGCACTGCTTAGCATTGCTCAGTTTTCATTTTAAAAAATATCAGGACTGTAGATTAATTCATCATTACTAACATATTAAGTGTATATGATTTACTTTACATGACATCCCCCTATGTGCTTTCATTACATTACCTTGTGGTGTGACTATACTGTATGGGACACTTGTGTATACATGGGTGATTTCACATGTTATATGCACTTACACTTCCATTTTGGACCAGCTACACTTCCATGGGTGACAAATATCACTTACTACATAATTTAACATAAAAAAAATAATTTTAACAATGTTTTCCCATATAAAAATAAAGTGCCTGGCTTGGTATTCAAACTGTGAATGCCTGCTTGCCAAACCAGGACTTTAACCACTATGCTATCTTGTCATTGAGATTTTAGATGTGCATTTGTATTTAGCTGCTATGAGATGTTTAAGCAATGCTGAGCAGAGGGTCTTACCTCACAAACCTGCTCAGCTATGCTTAAACATATCTTAGAGTGGAAGAAAAAAAGGAAATTAATAGAACCACTTTATTTAAATGTATCAATACTCTTTGTCAGTCACAGTAAGGGCAATTGTAAGTGGACAAGCAGGGACAGATTTTAAATATTGCTCTTACAAACTTAGAAAGTTGATAGAATAATAGGTTTTGCATTAGCATGACATTTCTGATGGATGTGGAGTCTTAAACTCAAATGTTTATCATTATTTAATGACTCCTGTCCTCTGTTATTTGCCAGGTAAGGACAAATATTTGAAGGAACACACCAAAAACATGAGGCAGCATACCTCTCAACTATACAGATTTTTGCAGAATGCCTAGGTTTTTGCCTCATATTTTTGGTCCATTTCTCATATGACTGTGGTTTTCTAGCAAATCATTGGCAAACCACTCAGGGTTTCAGTCAGCAAATAATGACAGACATTTGAGTTTCAGACTTCATACCCCTCAGAAAAGTTCTGCTAATGCAAAACCTGTTATTCTATCAACTTACCAAGTTTGAAAGAGGAGTATTTCAAAAGTGTTCCTATTTTTGGGCCTTTGTCACCCCATTATTTATGGTTCTGTATAGATTTCTTGCTCTAGGAGGTTGAGAAATATGTGAGGCAGGCATCTGGGCATTCTGTGAAAACCTGTACAGTTGAGGGGTATGGCCGTATGGCACTTTGGCAATGCAGGGGGTGTATGACAGCACCTGTCACATACCCCCTGCATTGCTTCCTTTTGGAATAGCTGCTTTGAGTGTCTGCGGACACTGAAAGCACTTGGAAAGTGCCGTATGGCACTTAGACAATGCAGGGTGTGTGTGTGTGACAGTACCTGTCACACACCCCCTGCATTGCTTCCTATCTAAACTTCCTGCTTTCAGTGTTTGCAGACACTGAAAACACTTAGAAAGTGCCGTACAGCACTTTGACAATGCAGGGTGTGTGTGAAAGTATCTGTCACACACCCCCTGCATTTATTTATTAATCTCCCAGCTATTTTAGTATCTCCAGACACTGAAAAGCATTTATAAAGTGCTGTACCACACTTTGAGAGGGCAGGGGGCATGTTAGATGTGGGTGCACTACTTAAACATGTCCACTGCACTCAGTAGTGTTCGTGTCCACTTAGCCTTAGCAGTAGCATGCTTTCATGAATATGCAAGGCACACTGCTGTTAAAGCTCTGCAGAAATGGACATGGCTCACTCCATACAGGAATAACACTATTCCTGCATGGAGTTTATTGAATCCTGGGGATAGCTAACACATGTTCTTTCAGTTCTTTTGCTTTAACTTCACTTCTAAAACTTGGTCATTATTTTTTTTGTTTGTCTGTAAAAAGCTTGCATGACATATTCTGACCATGGTTAATATTTTTATTTTGTTCATATGCACCCAAAACATTTTCCATGGCCTTCCCAGTTTCAAATATCAAGTCACAAAAAATCTCTTTATTAATTAAAATGAATGCTCTTATTTCTATGGCAGAGTCCCAAACCTTATACCTGTCCAAACTTTCTTCTTTTTTGCAACTCACATGTACTGTATACTTATTTTTTGTTTATTTTATTTCTTCTTTCTTCTTTGCTCATTTTCCCACAGTTTGTGCATCAGTTTTTGTCTCTTGAACTTTTTCTGGCACAGTCTCTTCTTCTCCTTTTTCTTCTTCTATTTTCTTCATGATGTCACTCCATGAAATTGCTGCTCCACTTTCTGGTTCACTTTGGTTTACCATTTCTTCTAATTAATCATCCCACAACTGTCCTGATTGGAGGGTTGTAATTATGCATTTCTCAAAAGTAATTGTCTCTTTTTCAAACTATCTCCTCTGAAAGATTTCCTCTGAATCCATCTCTGTTACCACTATAATCTCCTTTTCTTCCAATATCACTGTTTTTTCTGTATCCACAGCATTAGAAAAAAACTTCTGGTACGATTCTACCATTTCTACTACATTTTCATCAACCAACACTTCATTTTCAGTCATAGCTGAATCAGTCATATTTTTTTCCTGTTCCTCCTGGCTACCTCTGCACCTGGAAAGGAAACAGGAAGTCAGGATGTGTAACACACAAATCCTTCCCCCCAACTACCAAGAGTAGGGGAAGTTCCCAGAGGACATGGCAAATTTCCCCTAGTAGTGTGAATATGACCCCAGGTCTCTTATGAAAAGAGGGCAACAGCCTAGTGGAGCTAGCCTGGTATACAAAGGATAAATAAATAAATAGATAAATTACACAGTGAAAATATAAGTATTATGTATGAGCTCTGTAATAAACAATAAAATGGCTTATTCATTTTCTGGTCCATATAAGAAAACATAAACAGTGTGCTGCACTGGAAAGTAAAACCTGATGCTTATTTATTTATAGCCTGACTTTATTACCCTGTTTTTGTTGATAATCTATCATATCTGTTACTAACTAAGCATTATTCATTGTGAAAATAGAGCAAATTATACATAGGAAGTAATCAGACAGATTGTTGTTGTTATTGTGTCTTTCGGCTTTTCCCGGTTAGGGGTTGCCACAGAGGAACTCCGGTCCGCTAATGACTGGCAGTTGATTTTTACGTGCCGAGTTGCCAGCCCTGACGCACAACCTTCAACAAAGGTACGCCCATTCATGCATGTCTCCACGCAGAAGATGCTCTAGCTGAGAGTTGAACCGGTCAGCGTCTTACTGTGAGGCGACAACGCTACCGCAGCACCACCACAGATTGTAAAACTACAATAAACTGAAATTTGAAAACACTGTTTTCATTGTGTGATAAATATGGCATGCTATGCTCATACATACCTCTATTTTCCATTACTTTATCTAGTCTTCATTTAGTGAGATGGGGGTTGCCCCTGACCTATGCTACTAATTAATGACAAGCTCTCATTTTTGTAAACCCTTTTCTTTCATCTTCTTGTTCAGAGGATCCACAGTTGAGTGCCCTGACTTCATATAAGTATGCATGAAGTGTATATGCATTGTATGCAATCATGTATGCTTTCATCTTTAGTTTGACACACTGATATGTCTAATGGCATACTATAATTTAATGTGTATGCATTATGCTGTTAAGTCATACAAATATTAAAACAATTCAGATAGAATAAACTGTAGTTGAGTTTTTCCTTTAATTCTTATTCTTCAGGTTTTATTAAAATCTGTTCTGTATCTCTTTAAAAAAAGATCATTCCCTTTCACAGTAATTCTAGTCAGCCATATCTTTATTTTGTTGTTTTCTGTTTTTTTCCCATTTTGTTGTTATTTTCTTCCTTTTCATATATTGCTTTGCAAATCACATTTCAGCATCAAAATATGTAAAAATATTCAACACATGCTTGTTCCTTCATTACTGCCATTCAGATATCTTCGTGTTATATTTTGTCAATACATTTTATGCCTGAAAGATTATTGTGTGTGTGTGTGTGTGTGTGTGTGTGTGTGTGTGTATATATATATATATATATATATATATATATATATATATATATATATATATGGCTAATTATATAATTTCTTCAAATTGGCAGAAACATCAGTAGCCAGAGATGCCTTTGACTTGTGAAGTACTTTTAAAGACCTATATATCTGCACTTCTGTAAAGGAAAAAAAAATATTTGCTTTTCTCATTGTAATTTAGTACCCAGTATGTAATTTTTTTATTACTGTTGAATGATGCAAGTACTTGGAGACTCCAGGAAGAATGTGAAATAAACCTTTAATGATTATTATTATTATTCCTATTATTAGTTCAAGAACTATTGCTACAGTATACCTCTGTAGTCTCCTGCTGTCAGAATGTTTTCACAAGTGCCAGCCTTACTTATTTTCTGCTCACTTGACTGGCTCCCCGTAAGGCAGCAGATTAATTTTGAAGTGCATTTTGTTCAAAACAGAATTGCATGGCCAGTGACTAGACTAAATTGCCGAATTGAGCACTCCCTGTATCACATTCCATTCCATCTTGCCTGCTGCTTTGCTGGTAGTATCTCATTTTCAGTAAAAGAGAACAGAAATCAGAACATTTTCTCAGTCAGCCTCTAAATTACAGAATGCTTTCTCTCCAGAGAACTATTCAAGTGTTTTCATTAATCCTATGTAACAGTAGACACTGTACCTACAATTTAATTTGGGGCCTTTACTCTTAGTCTTTTTTGATATTATTTACTTTGGAAATGTTATCAGAGCTGTTAAATAAAATTGGATCCGATACAAAAATACATTGCTTTATATTAGCATTCAGATAGACAAGAGACTTTGCAGAAGACTAATTTAGTACAATCTTTGTAAAATGCACACAAAGTGTCCTGATGAATGAAACTGACATCCAAAGATGGCGTTCTATTACCTGTGTGGTAGAACACATACCTGTATGATTTTGCAGTGTTTTATTGCCTTAACTCATCAGTATAAACCTATGAATTGCATAAAATAATTTCACATAATGCAGATAACCACATTAAGTTCATGAACTAAGTTCATGCCTTACAGTATTTGGAAGGAGCAGGAGATTTTGTAAAATAAGATGAAATGTTTCTTCTACTGTGGTTTCCAAGTATTTTTTTTGATCTTGTATGAATGTGTAATTTAGATGTGTGGAATGTTATATTTTCTTTTTCTATATGTCTTTATTTGTAAGTATTCTATGGTATAAAACCATGCACTAAGCTTCAAAATTTCATTCATGAAATGCCATTAATAAACTTTAGTTTTGTAATAGTTTCTTGTTGAAAGTAGTCCTTAAATTAAGAAATCCATTAAGCATGTTTAATATGGCCCAATGCCTTGTCCTAATCTCTGTTTTGATGATTTTTAAGAGGTGTTCTTCTATAGAATCAGATGAAGTATTCAAGAAGTGCTAACAGCATAAATTTACTGAGAAAGAAAATATTATCCATAACAAATGCTCATGACCTGATCTCCTCATGCAGCTTGCTCTAATGTATTATCTTTCATTACAGTATGTCAACTTTTATTTCTAGACAAGAAATTTGTGGTGTAAGAAAATATAATGCATATACTGACTACAGATTATACTACAATCAGACATGCAGCAATCTAGTAATGTCTATGCTGATAAGAAGAAGAGCATTCTAATATTTAAAATTCCTTCAAGTGTTTCTGTTTCTCAGTTCATCTGATCATTCATGCCAATGCATATAAATTATTGGGCAGCACAGCAATATACACTGTGGACTTGTTCATTCAGCAGAGAATCAGCCAGGCCATAACATTTCATATGGCGGTACCCCCATGCCCAACTCAGGTCACCTGTTTGGGTTTCATATTCACCTTGGAAAGATAACCTCTTTTTGTGCACCGTGAGCTCACTTAACAGAGGTCATTGTAGTGCAGCAGCTGGAAAATGGCATATCCCCTCTTTTTAGCAACAGAGAGCTACTGGCAGCATTACCATGATGGTCATTTGAATGATATCAGAGGCATATTATATCATACATTTCAGTTGAAAAGTACATATGCCAGACAGAGAACTCTACCAGTCAGAATCTGCACCATAGCTCTAGTATGTTACCAGAGCTTCTCTCATACAGGAATAAATTGTTCACCTGAAATAAGTTGCTGTTTAGCTGGTTGGACAGTCAGGTGTTATTTCCAGTTCTGCTCTTTATTCATCAAGCATTCTAATAAACAACATAAGTCACTACAGCTAGTTGGCATATTAGTATCTATTTGTTCATTTGTAGTGAAGACCATGCTTAGTGTTTTTATACTACACACCTACTGTGCTGCAGGTCCTTTTATTTTCATTAATAATGTAGAATGCATCTACAAAGAAAGCCTATTACATGATAATTTTTTTGTACATTTTTAATACAACTCTTTCCCTAATGGGCAGCTTTAATTTTCAACCCACTGTTTGCTTGATAGACAACATATTTACCTGTGAATTGTATTTAAAACATACAAAGATTCAATGCTTTAGCTAGAGCTAGTTAGGCAATCTCAACAAACAATTCTCTGCTCACCATTATGTAAGTTATTTTCAATGCAGTAAAAATCAAACAAGCACCCCAGGAACTGATGACAACTGCTTTATTCAGATACAACATTTTGGGGCACATTTCCTTCATCAGTTATACTGAGAAAATGTAAAACCTAGCTTAAACATAAATAATAAATAATAAAATTTACTTAATTAGCCATATATAATCAATTCATGCTTAGTATTTCATCTTAAGATAAATGAACAAACAGAATGTATGGCTCAAAGTAAATGCAAAATATGCTTACAGTCTTATCTGACTCAGAATTTAAAAATAAAATATTTAGAACTGCCTCCCTTCTATCTGGATGCAGGCATTGAAGAGACAAAGCAATATTTACTCTTAACGTATAGTTGGATTTCTGGATTTATTCCTGGTACCTGCTCTATGACCTGTTGCCAAGTTTATAATTATTTTCAAAACATTTTATATTTAAAATATTTTTATGAAAATTTTGAATAATGCATTGTATAAGTGCCCAGTACCAGCTGAAATAGCAGCAAAACAGAACGAAATGTAAACTAAACATAAAAACAATAGGGTTCTGCATGTTTCTGTTTTTGAAATTAAAAAAGAAGATACTCAGGTTATACAAACTGAATACTGAGATGGACTCTGGCTTCCCTGTGATCTTGAATTGAACACAGGGAGTATTGAAAAAATGCATTGTGCTGTTTTTTCCCCTCACTTTCACTAAGTGATTAATAGATAAGTTATTCACTTTGCCTTGGACCAGTTTGGATTGTGTGTAGCTTTTTCCTCAGTCTGGAGGACTAAAGCAGAAAATGGAGGGTCAGCTGTTGAAAGAATATCATCTGGGTCACATGATAAGAAAGCTACTTTCTCATAAGACCTGGAAAAATGAACAGAGGTGTGGCCAAGGATGCCAAACAGATAGCACGACTTCACTGCTCTGCTTTAAAAGATTTTTTTTTCTGACAGGATTTCATCATTTTATTGTAAAAAATCTTGAACATTTTTTTTCCCTGATATCTACCTTAATACTGTGGGATTATAATTAAGAAGAACTTTCAACTTCAAAATTATTTTCTGGAGATAATTCCATTCAAAAGTTTTACAGCTTGTCACATATCAGAACTGACATGAGTTACTCAAACGTTTCTCTACAAGACAGTTCTATGAAGAAGGGATTACAAACAATTATTGCCAGTAGTCAAGCCCCGGGATTCATGAAGCTCGGCGCAAGGCCGGTGTAAGGCCTGCGCCGGCGGTGCAGTGAATATTCGGCGTAGTAGCGCCATATGCATAGTAATGAGTGCGCGCCGCAACCACAGACACGTGAGTAGTGTACGTGAGCGAGCCCAAGTAGGATGCATCCAGAGGCGTGGCTAAGCCGGCAGGCGATGAACAACCTAAAGTGCTGACTGCCACGGTCCGCCCATAATAGTAATGGCACCAGCCAGGGCCCGTGCAGAATGAAACGCACGTAGAGTATGCAACATAGTACCCGTCCCAACAAAACGGAGAAGCAAACACAACCCACGAAGCCCTAAGTGTACCCGTCCAAGGAACAAAGGATACGCGTAACACCGTGTTCGTCCCGCAATGCACCATCAGTGGGCATACCCAGAGAAGGTGTACCGCAGCATGTCAGTGCGACGCACCGACATAGGAGTAGCGACTAATGTTACCACCTGTCCCACTTTGCGAGGGGCAGTCCCTCTATGGGCAGTTGTGTCCCGATAAAAAATATTAAAAACGGCAAATGTGCCAAGATTGTAGGACATAATTATATCCCGTATTTTATGTAATGGTTGCATGAAATGGTTATTTCCGTAACTAAAATACCTAAATGTCACAAGAAACAGAATAAGCAACCAAACTGCTACAACAATAAGCTTTTATTTAGGCAAACAAGTGAAGTTCTATGCTATGTAGTGACCGTGGGTATGTGTCGTCCTGTAAAATCTGATGTGAGTCCCGAAAATGTCCCACCTTAGCCACTGGAAAAGGTGGCAGCCCCAGTAGCGACATGGGCATGGTCACCAGGGTTACCAGCTGTCCCACTTTGCTATGGACAGTCCCTCATTGGACAGTTGTGTCCCGCCAAAAATCGAAGAATGGCAAATGACCTGAGATTTCCGGGCAAAAATATTCCCTCAATATACCTGTAATAGTAGCATAAAACATATATTTTGTATATGAAACACATACATGGCATAAGAAACCGAATAAGGAACCCAAATGCTACCAGAATAAGCATATATTATGGCAAAAAAGTGAAGTTCTGTCAACTCTACTTGCTGTGGGTATGTGTTGTCCTGCAAAATCCGATGTTTCCACAAAAGATGTCCCACTATGGGCATTGGAAAAGGTGGCAACCATAATGGTCACAAGCAGTAGTGAGAGTACACAGCCGGGTAGCTGTGTCGACATAACAACAGGAAGGAACCAAGATACCCTAAACACAGGCAAACATGTGCATAGCAACATGTCCCACACCCAGCAACGTGTTTGTCGCATACACAGGACGGCGTATGTCTAAGCGTAATATCCAGAAGCAGAACCCATGCATGCAAATGTAATACACAATAGCCCCATTGTAGCATGTAAGTCCCACCCATGTACGCCTGTGCACCCAAACCAGCTAGCAGCCTTGTGCAGCTACACACCTACACACAATGGGCATACCTGAAATGTGGTAAGAAGTATTGTTTTAGGCAGTGCCACGCAGGCAAATATGTACCCCACATGTCACCAACCCGCCTCAGGTACAGATATGGAAATGGCTGCATGTGAATGTGTCTGCAGAATGTGTACATCCCGCATGTGGTATGTACCCGTCCAAACCCTATAGGTTTGCACACGCCACGGTGCACATAACTGTACACATGTGGACAAGTCGGGATGTTGAACCACCACAACGATGATTAGCTATGCAGACAAGTGAAACACATATAGCGGAACATGTGCCTACCAAACAGGACGTCCTAACAGGGTGCCACAGGCACAGAAGGGGAAGGTGGGACATCACATGTGGAGAGTAGCGTTGCTGGACGGCCAAACACACACGGTCAAGGTAAAGGACGGAACAACATGCATAAGGCTGGATGGATGTTGTTAGAAAAATATATATAGAAACACATATGAAGTGCCAGTTTAGAAGCAAAATACTATATAATGCATTGAATTGTACTGTACAATATGGCAGTAGAAATGATCATGCATGTAATTGGTGAAGCTTAGCTGCAGTGTGATCGAACTCTGACCCTGGCAGTAACCAGTTCAGCAGGCTTATGTCTCTCAGCATTAATTATCTGCTGGGTTACAGAAAAATAAATGTATGTACATGTATAACATCCTCCCTTCCACTGAGGAGGATGGCCTTGTGAGCTCTATCGAAGATAGAGTACAACTCCTTACCAGAGAGACAAAGGAACGTATTAAGAAATGAACTGACTATTATATCGGAACAGTCCAGGGTCCTTGAAACAGCAACAATTACAGAAGGACACTGTAACTGACCAGGTGCCTTGCAAGGCTGTGTTATTCTCATGGGAAAACATTTTAAAAGCATTACCTCAGCACCCTCGTATGAATAGAATATTGCGGACCATAGTGATGGAAATGCCCTGTGACTGACCACGTCAGTAAGGTGGGCAAAAGCTGATTGTAAACACTATATAAAGAAATTGCTTACTGTATAGAGTCAGACAAAACTCTCATACTTGGACTGTATAGTTTTTTGCCTGCCTGTGTACACTACTAAAACGTTGTGAACCCGAGCTTCCTGTGTTATTGACTGTCACTTAGAAAAGCCTACTGATTTCTACAGTCTGGTTTTAACAACTTATTTGACATTGTGGTCCTTCTTAGCCGGAATTCCCTTGGTAAGCTACAGGTCAGAGTGCATGGGTGGTTAGACATCTGCGCAGGAGAATTTGCCTAAATGGTTCTTCTTGAGTGAAAAGACCTCCGACTGAATTGTTGTGTGTAAAGAGGCTGTCCACTGTCTGATCTGTGGCTGAAAAGTGGAAAACTGGATCCCAAGAAGAAAACGTGCAGTCATAAACAGGAGGCTCAGGTAAGGAGAGTTTGCCTCTTTGTCTCTATTGTAGATCAGGGACCAGGCTACATTGTGTTTCTGTTAACAGTTGTGATAGCAGGTCGAAGACCAATCCAAGTAGTTTTAAATTTGGACATAGATCAGGGGAACACAGAGTAGAGTAAATAGTCATTGTAGACACTACAGTGGATACATCGAAGGAGATACCACGTGGTACGAGAGAAGGGTTACGTAACAGTCGTGTAGAAGACATGGGAGATTAGTGCACTAAGAGATCGTGAGATCCGCGTTTGACGGGTGATGTGAAGTATATGCAATTGCAGAGAGCACATAATGTGAGATATTCTGCAAAATGGGGTAATAAATATGACATTGATGGTATATTAGACAAAATATCGTTAGTGAAACATTGGAATCACTTAAAGTGTGACGCAGATGTTCTAGGGTAACCACCTGTCCCACTTTGCGAGGGACAGTCCCTCTTTGGCCAGTTGTGTCCTGCAAACAAACTGAACAAATGGCAAATGTCCTGATATCTTAGGACAAAAATATTTCCTATATCTTCTTTAATGGTAGCATAAAACAGTTATTTTGTATCTGAAACACCAAAATATCATAATAAACAGAATAAGCAACTCAAATGCTACAAGAATAGGTTGCTATTCTGGCAAAAAGTGAATTGCTGTCCTTTGTACTGGCCGCGGGTATGTTTTGCCCTGCAAAATCCGACGTTCCTAACACTAATGTCCCACTTTGTGCATTTGAAAAGGTGGCAACCCTAAGATGTGCAGGCTAAAAAACAGCGACAATTGGGTATCCCTCAAGCACATAGGTGGATTGAGGTAGTGCACCGAAGGGAACAGAACACAAAAAATGCGAAAGCATCATACGTACACAAAGAAGATAATAATACAGTAGTAGCGACAGCCCAACCCCCCTCTACCACCTCCGATACCACATCCAGGATATGAAGCGGGAGGGCAGGCTAGTCCCCCCCACGTTATCCTGTGGCAACAGAGGTATCACAACGACCAATTGTAAGAGAAGCTATTGAAACCACATCCCAAACTCGTAAAATACCTAGGGACACTCAAGTAAGAAGAGAGTCACTAGAACAGAGTGAGGATATCTGTCAATTAATTGAAGTACCGAACCCGCAGGCAGGACAGGAAGGCCAGGACCCAACTCCCTTAGTGTATAGACCGTGGACACCAGAAGATATCTGGAAAGTCACAGAGGGAATTCCCCATCTACAAAGTAATCACTATTCACCATGCAATACCCCTGTATCTTCTGATAGAAAAGCAAAGGGGGAATGGCGGATGGTACAGGATTTACAAGCTGTAAATCATGTAATAATACCTAGGGTACCGATGGTGCCAGACCCACACACTATATTGAATGCTATGAACCCACCACAGAAGTATCTTACCGTGGTACATATAAGCTATGCTTCCTTTTCAATACCTATACATCCAGATAGTCCGTATTGTTTTGCATTTACATTCAGGGTAACAGATACAGCCATACCCGGCTATCGCAGGGATACTGTGAAAGTCCAACGATATTTGCACAGGAGATGGCTAGCAACATTCCGGTGTTTACTCCACCCGGGGCCAGTCAAGTTTTACTTTATGTGGATGATATCCTGCTTGCGGCCCCTACCCAGCAGCAATGTAGGGAAGATACAATAGCATTATTGAAATATTCAGCAGAACAGGGACATAAATTAAGCAAGCATAAATTGCAACTACGGAGAATACAGGTCAATGACCTGGGATATGTGGTATCCAAGGAGGGTAGAACATTAGATGACGATAGGAAGGCAGCAATTTCACAAGCACCCAAGCCAACTACCAAGAAGGGAATGATGTCCTTCCTGGGCCGACTAACTTTTGTCGAAGCTGGTTACCAAACAATGCTTTGGAATCTGCTCTATTGTCTGCTTTAATCTTTAATACACCTATGGCAGCACAAGATATACTACACTGGATTCCAGTAGCAGAAACAGCTTTCTGCAGACTAAAATGATTGATAGCTTCAACATCTGTTTTAGGTCTGCCGAATAATCATAACAGATGTTTTCAGACTGTAGATTGTAAGCAGGGATATATGACGTCAGTCTTGATGCAACAGCATGGAAGTAAGCAACGCCCCATAGCTTACTACTCATCGCAGTTGGACACAGTGGCATGGTCAGTGCCACATTGTGTACAGGCAGTTGTTGCAGCACCCATGGCAGTACAGGCCTCGGCATCAATGTTATTATTCCACCCTCTCACTGTGAGAGTGTCTCATGCAGTTGCGATCATTTTGCTGCAAGAGAAAATAGCATTCCTGACCCGTGCTAGACATCTTTCTTGTTTGACCATACCCCTGAGTCAACCTCATATGGTGATTGAATGTTGTACAACATTAAACCTATCAACGTCATGTCCGACACCTGTGTATGGCACACCACACAGTTGCCTACAGGAAATGGAGCAAATAACTCTACACAGACAGGATATCACTGATATACCCTTAGATGATGCAGAGGTGACAGTTTATGTGTACGGATCATGTAGAAAGAGTCCTACAGGAAAGAATCAAGTAGGTTATGCAGTAGTTATTGATAATGAAATTGTAGAAGCCCAACCCCTGCAGCATAACGTGTCTGCTCAAGCAGCAGAATTGATAGCTTTAACATGTGCTTGCACTCTAGCGAAAAACAGATGTGTGGACATCTATACCGATAGTCAGTATGCTGTCTCTACAGTGCATGTTTATGTGCAGCAGTGGAAGAATAGGGGAATGATAACATCCACTGGTAAACCGATTAATCATGCGCAATTGATCTTGAATTCATTAGATTCCATTCAGTTACCCACTAAAGTAGCTAATTGTAAATGTGCAGCTCATACAAAGCAACAGGATAACATTAGGAAAGGTAAGGCACGAGCTGATGCAGCTGCAAAACAAGCAGCCTCACAGTCGGAAAGTGTCTTTTTGAATGAGGAATGACAATCCTCAGACATTCTAGATGTAGAAATGTTATAAACAATGCAAACATCAACTACGAAAGCAGAAAAGCAGACGTGGGTATGACGAGGAGCAATCCTTGAAGACGGACTGTACATATCCACAGTGAGAAAGCCAATATTAACGTCTAATGTATTCAGATATGCGGCTTTGTTGAGCCATGGGTAGAGCCATGTCTCAACAGGGGGGATGGTACAGTTGGTTAACAGAATATTCCTAACATACGGAATTAGGAACCACATACAAACATCATGAGCAGCATGTCATATTTGCAGTAAACATCATGCACAGGGAGCATTTCAACCGAAGGGAGTGGGTTTCCCTACACCACCATAACCGTTCCATACTATTTGTATGGAGTTTATACAGCTGAATAAATGTGAAGGGAAGAAATACTGTTTAGTGATTATAGATATATTATCAAAATGGGTAGAAGCATTCCCAACCAGGAATCCAGATGCAGCAACAGTGGCAAAGGTCCCAGTAAAATAAAGTATCCCTAGATCTGGCATACTGTAAAGAAGCTACAGTGACAATAGAACACATTTTGTGAACCAGACAATCCAGCAACCTGGGGGATTATTTGGGATTTCCATGAATAATCATTGCATGTACAACCCACAGTCAGCATGACTGGTGGCGAGGTACAATGGGATCCCAAGAAATAAGTTGAGGAGGTTGATGGGTGACACCCAGACGAGTTGGATTTGCTGTCTACCTCTAGCATTGCTGAGCATGACAACAGTTCCAAATGTAAAGGGTTTGACCCCCTTCGAAGTAGTATTTGGAATGGCATATTATGTGCCACAGTGGAAAGCTGTCATGCCTGCAGAGCTGGAGGTCGATGGCTCATTAGCAAGTTACATGAGAGGATTGTTAACCAATAACACTGTTTTGCAGTTAAACTCTTTTACAGATAAAGAGCAAGCGAAGCCGGACGCATAGCTGACTCCAGTATCCTGGGTGTGTTTCACTGTTATCCAAAAAGTAACTTGCCGAGTCCAACGTGGGAAGGTCCGTACCAGGTACTGTTGGCAACGCCTACTGCAGTAAAGTTTGCGGAAAGGTCATCCTGGGTTCACCTCACCTTTTTCAAACCGGTGAAGGATATTAAGTCTGATTTACATGTTGTAGCCGATATACCATAGAGACAGAATCACCCGGGCCAGAGTGTATAACAATACAAAGCAACCCCAAAGACATTTGGTTTACTGTCCTACTGATCATACACCTATTAACCATGTTTGTGGTGACTTTACATTTGCTGGGACCTTTCCTGCATATAACTACACAGATACAAATAGTGATACGTGATGAACTGGCCACAGAGTGGCATCCAAACTTCAACACATATCTAGGCATGACGCGTGTGCATGTACAGACTATGAACATTCCAAATTGCTGTGTTTGTACTGCCATACCTACATCATATGGAGGACTTCCGATGTATGTTGTCCCCTTGGGGATAGATTGAGACTTGTGAATATTTACACTTTGATACAGGCTCTGTGAGATCACAGGACAAAGTGGCACTGTACTTACCTGTTACACAAAAAGGAATTGTTTGTTTTCATAAACATGATACAGTCCAAGTTGGTGGGAGTAATTGTAACATAACTGTGTCTTACAAATGTCATATAACAGCCAAAGATCACAGTACTAGTTGTAGCACCATTCATGATTTGTATTTAAGCTTAATGAGAACAACGTGGAAAGATGTGCAGAAACATCCTGAATTGTATAAACAGTCCTCTGTTATAGACAGGAAAATGTTACATGCAGAGTTAACCCGCATCAGTAGTAAAGTAGAATATTGTTATTTTGTTTGTGGGAAAAAAGCATATCAATGGTTACCTGAGAATTGGTCCAGCAGTTGTTTTTTGGGTTATCTGGCTCCAGTCATATGACATACTGCAGAATTGCCTCTGGGTACGAAACGAACTGTAAGAGATATAGCTCGAAGAACTGGGAACTCAGTCGAGAAACCTACGAATCCAGTGGGTGAAATGGAAGCTGTTCTGAAAAATCATTCTTCTGCAAGAGATAAAGGAATATTGACTCATATGGACTTGAGTGACAGTGTTATATCCTGGGCTGGAACAATCCCAGCTTGTGGAGCAGTGAAATCAATCAGGGAACTGAGGAAGTTGTCAAAACCTCTCGGAGGAATGAGCAATGCGACTTTTCGCTCTTGAACTTGTGACTGATGAACTGAATGCAATGAGAACTGTTGTGTCACAAAATGTAATGGCTCACGACTGCACCCTGGCGGTGAGAAGTGGTACTTGCGCGCTTATCAAAGAAGACCGCTGTGTCTAAGTACCACAGAATAAGCATGATATCAACGCCCACCTAGAGGTAATACAGCAGGTATCAGCCATGGCGGAACCAGGCCCAAACCCACTGACAAACTATTTCCAGAAACCATTTGGTGGATGGGGTTCACTCATACTGAATATCTTGATTGCCATTTGTGTTGTTCTGCTCATATTGGGAGCATGTGTCTGTTGTGGGATACTTTGTATGAAAGTATTAGTCAGGGACTCTGTCGACGTATCTGTAACCGAGACTATGTATCAAGACCTGTAGTGGGATTTGTTAATACCAAATGAAATCCTTTCTGAAATGTACAACAAATGACTTGCCTAGTTAAACGTTCCAGAGAGGAAGAGGCTAGGGAATGAAATAATGTTGTATATGTTTCTGGATAGAATAGAAGCAATCAAAGGAGGGAGAATGTTAGAAAATATATATTTAAACATATATATGACGTGCTAGTTTAGAAGCAAATAGTGTATAATGCATATTATTCTATTTTACAATATGGCAGTAGAACTTATCATGCATGTAATTGCCTGTAGTGTAGCTGCAGTGTGATCGAACCCTGACCCTGGCAGTAACCAGTGCAGCAGGCGTATGTCATTCAGCATTAGTCATCTGCTGGGTTAGAGAATAATAAATGTATGTACAGGTATATCTTTCATCCTTCCACTGAGGAGGATGGCCTTGTGAGCTCTATCTAAGACAGACTACAGCTGCTCACCAGAGAGACAAAGGAACCTAGTAGGAAGTGAACTGACGATCATATCTGAACAGGCTTGGAACCTTGACAGAGCAGAATTTACAGAAGGACATTCTAATTGACTATGTGGCTCACAAGGCTGTGCTATTCTCATGGGAAAACATTTAATAAGCATTACCTTAGCACTGTTGTAGGAATACAATATTGTGGACTATAGTGATGTAAACGCCCTGTGACTGACCACATCATTAAGGTGGGCAAAAGATGATTGTAAACACAATACTCATACAGCTGTTTCTTGTATAGAGTCAGACAAAACTCTATACTTGTACTGCATAGTTATCTGCCTCCTGGTGCACACTATTAAAACGTTGTGAATCTGAGCTTCCTGTGTTATTGACTGTCATTTTGAAAAGACTAATGAGTGTTACAGTTTGATTTAAACAACGTAATTGACAGATGTGTATGTTCTAGCATGGGAATAGGTCAAGCCAACCACCACAATCACCATGTGTACCACATACAAACAGCCAGTAACATGCAGTAGTAGTGCATGAAGGCATACACGACTGTGGGAATAGCACAGGACATATGGCACGTGCCAAGTGCAGATGCAAACACAAAACCCCAGGATGGGGCTCCCTGCAAAGAGGAACATGTGCTAACCACACCTCCCACAGATGTAACGGCAATAAAAACACATGCCAAACACACAGAAACACTACCGTCCAACCCACGACTGCAACGGAGGCTGGTCAAACACCACCATGAAGCATGCACAAACAGGGACATGTGTAATCGTTGCCTTAACACCCCCCCCCATAGGCCAAAGAAGAATAGAATGGACATATGCATATAATGTTGTGAAGGATGTGTGGTAGTCCTCAGTATCACAGTGTTAGGGACACAGATACACTGTAATCAACCGTGACGTATGTGCACTGTAGACAGCATACCTGCAAGTTATACAGAGGACAATCACGTGCCACAGAAATATACACATGAGAAAGAGGATAGGGGATAGACAAGTGTAAATGGGACAAACTATGAATATAGGTTCATAGGTCCATAGGTACAGGGTAGGCCATCGACCCAAGTTCAGCCATAACCCTACACCATAGTTAGGATTCCTTTGCCAACCTTCTGGGCTGGAGATAAAATGCTTATGATATTGCTGTACCTCTGTCAAGCAGTGATAATGATGTAATCCCTGGCCTATATCTGCAATCCCCCATCCAATGGACAACATACCCCCGAACAAGGCTAGCAAGGATCTCTGTCTCACATGTACTGTGATGTAGATCCACAGCATTGTGAGTGTCCGGGTGACGTATGTGTCACTCCAACACATCCTATTAATGACCGTGACAAGGTTCATGTCACCTGCCCTTGTGGTTCTGAGGGATGCAGATACAGTAGGTGAAGCATAGACATGACATATTGGTTGACATGGCCTCGTATGTCAGGCACAGGTCAACACTGAACAACAGGTATGTGACTGAATGGGGCAGGGGTCCTACAAGTGGGGCAGCATTACACAAATCCATGACACCCTGCATCTGTATGACAATTAACCTATGAGGCCTTCCCAGCTGCTGTAGGTGTCGGGTCAGATACCCTCCGAATGGGGCAATGTAGTCAATCATAGGTGTAACACGTAATGAGTACAAGGAGACAATGACCTACGCTGATGTAGATGTGAATCCCTGCACAAACAGGTGGGCAATGTAGAAGTTCCACCGAACCACGATAGCAACGTGTGTGTTGAACGAATGGTGACCGACAACCTCTGTCCCCTGATCCCTGGTAATCACCCCTGCGCTCAGTGGACTTCCACCCATATGCTGGAGAGGGGTGACGTAGTACTCCTCGACAGGTATGATGTTGCATTACTTTGCATTTAGCTGTGGGACATGTCCCTGACAGCAGATATGCATATTTGGGAGGCCCCTTTGAAGGATATCTGTGTCAGATGTCCGTCCCACTATGGCACCTGTTTTGCAGTCATCTACAAACAATGTTGCCCATAACACCCCTGTGTGTGCCTGTACTGTGGAAATGTAGATGTATGAGAGGAGTGGACCCAGGGAAGGGACCCATGGGACACCGCCTGTGACAGGCAGTAGGTCCGACATGCTGCCAGCAACTATGACCGCGTGGGCTGTATCACATAGCCAGTTTACAACCCATCCTGTGATGTACGTGTTCACATCCCAGCCAATGGGTTTATCAATGATACCTGAGGGGGGTAATGTGTTGAAGGCCTTTGCCAGGTCGAGGTAGGCTGTATGGACTGCAAGACCCCCATCAATGGCCTCGGTGACTGTCCCAAAAACGTGAACCATGCTTTAAACGCATGAACCACCCCTGAACAAGCCAAACCGTGTTGGATGCAAAGTATGCAGGTCCCCTATGCCTTCATCTACGAGCCGCAGTATGATCCCTCCCCATGTCTTTGCAGATAGGTCTCCTCATGGTAATGGGACAGTAATAACCAGGGTCAGTGGAGGCATTGGCCCTGTGACGTGGGACTACAGTCGCCATGCGACACAACCTGGGTACGTTACCTGAGGTGAGGCTACAAAGAAACAGCTGTCCTAACTGTGGGTCTAAATCCTCAATGAGATAGTGGAAATTACCGGCCCATTAGCTTGACAAGTCTTATCTGCAAAGCCATGGAGAGGATCATAATGGACCTCATAAATAAAGACATAGGGAATTTGCAGACTTTGGATCCATCCCAGTTTGGCTTTGTCAAAGGCAGATCATGCCTTCTAAACTTGGTTGACTTTTTCGAAACAGTCACCAAAGCCATTGATGAGGGAAAGGCAGTCCATACAGCCTACCTCGATCTGGCAAAGGCCTTTGATACAATACCCCACTCGGGTATCATTGAAAAACTCATCAGCTTAAATGTTAACCCATACATCACAAGATGGGTTGCAAACTGGCTGAGTGACAGAACCCACAGGGTCAGAGTTGCTGGCGCCATGTCAGACTCAAAGCCTGTCACAAGTGGTGTACCACAGGGCTCAGTCCTGCACTCTTGTTTGCCATCTACTTTTCCGAAGTACAAGCAAACACAGGAGGGTTATGGCTGACAAAGTTTGCAGATGACTGTAAACTGGGCGCCATAGTAGAAAACACATCTGACACAGATATCCTTCAGAAGGGTCTCACAGAAATGGATAACTGGTGCCAGAGCCATGGCCTAAAGTTAAATGCCAGAAAATGCATAGTCATACCCTTCGGGAAAAACAAGGTTACCCCTAGCTACCAAATAGGTGGCAATCCACTGAGTACAGAAGAAGTTATCAGGGACTTGGGGACCCAGGTTGATAGTAGTCTGTCATTCGACACCCATGTAGCTAAAGTAGTTAGGAAGACCTTCTACATTTCCCACCTTATCATGAAGGGATTCTCATCTAGATCAAGGGAGGTCATAGTCTCCCTATACTCATCACTCATCAGACCAATGATTGAGTACAATGCCCCATTCGAATGTATCTGACCCGACACTTGCAGCAGCTGGAGAGGCCACAAAAGTTCCTCACCAAAAGGATAAAGGGTCTCAAACATCTGTCCTATGCTGCCCGACTGAAAGAACTCCAGCTCTATTCAGTCGCACCGCTTGCTCAGAGGTGACCTTTGCCTAACATACAAGGCCATGTCAAACCCAGATTTGATGAATATGCTTCATCTCAAAAAATCTAGATCCGTCAGAGCCACAAGGGCGGGAGACTTAAACCTCGACACGGCTATTAATAGGACGTGCTGGAGGGATAGATTCATCACCCAAAGACTCCCTATGCTGTGGAATAAAATCCCGGTATATGTGAGGCAGATCACCTCGCTGGCCTTGTTCAAGAGAAATCTTGACCAATGGATGGGAGATCGCAGATATACCCCAGGGATTACCTCAGTGTCACTGCTTAACAGAGGCACAGCAAAATAATGGGTATAGTTCCCCATACTAAAGGGGTGGCGTAAGCCACAAAACTATGGGCTAGGCTTGTAAATGCCCTCGGGCAGATAGCCTAGTATGAACCTATGAACCTATGAACCTATGGAGTACACAGTCGGGTCACCAGCTGGTCTCATGGATGCTATGTTCACTACCCTGGAGAGAGCATGTCCCACCCGTGTGTCACAGAACATTTGGGGACCACAAACCGCTGGTACAGACATCTCTTCATGTGGGGGGAGGGTGTGGAGATGTCCTCACCGAACTTGTCAGCCCGTATTTTGGCAATGTGTGTATGTTGAGTAAACTCCACATCATCGTGAACCCAGTCAGAGCATATGTGGGAGTGACCTCCCAGGTGTCGAGCATAGCAAATGAAGGCTGTATGATTGTCAGCCAGGTCCATGTAGATATATCTGTGGAACGTGCCCTGGACCATGTCATGACAGCCTGTAGCTCTACACATATAATGACCTAGGGTGTCATACCTCACAAGGTGTCTGCTCCGCCTTGTAGTAGCCACCTCCTCTCGTTGTACAGCTTGTGTATGGCTGGGGTACACCACACTGGATGCTTGGCATTGGTACAATGAACCACAGTTGGGTAAGGGAATGCCTGATCCATGCAGTCCTGTAGGTACCGGTAGACGGCATATGTGAGTGATGCAGTGGCTGCAGTACTGTTGACCACTGGCTCAGGGTCCTTAAAGGAGACCACAGTAGTGTTCAGAATTGTGAATTCTGCCTCTGAGCAAGCAATGTGTATGGTAACCGGCAACACTCACAGCAATGGATGTCAATAGCAGAAGCCATTGTCCAAATAACATAGATTAACTTCGGCATGACAATATGTATTATCATACATGTATTGACACGTGTCTGCTAATTACACTTGCAAATGGCCGCTAAGACCGGGCTAAAGTTCCCGTGATTTACCTAGTCTGGAGGTGTTATTCCCACAATAAAGTGGCGATACTTCCCAACCGGGACCTCGGGGGATTAATTAAAGCGGTTGTTAACCTGCAACATTGGATGTACACCATTGGGTTCTGGTCTCGGAAAACATGGTTTCCGTAGCACTACACACTATGGGTAGTCAAGCAGACATCCACGATTGGTGAACACACAGCAGCAGTCAAACCCACTGGCCACAAGGACACAGTCCGACAAGCTCTACACTTTACATATGCACAGTGGTGTCCATTGTAGGACCCCAAAATTTTCCTTTATGGAATGCCTGCCAGCTTCCGTCATCACCCACGTGAACTCATTGTCGTGACCACGTCACAGCTACACATATGCACCGCAAGCATGTTCAATGTTGATGATAGCTGTCCATGAAATGCAGCACATATGCACAGAAATACCCAGGGTACCGAGTCCATAGAAGTGCGTCCACATCACAGTCCCGCACACATGAAGGATGTGTAATGGGTAGTGTCGACTGTTGCAGTCAAGGGATCCTGGGTATGTAGAAACTGGGCTCCGTGTTGTTTTGCAGGTAATCCTTTGTCCCGCCCCGTGGGAGGGATGTGTGCGTAGCACCTGCCCTACTCCCCACAAATAATGCAAAGCATCCACCGGAGAATGCTAAATGCAGGTGTGAAATGTGTACAGCCCTATACCAGTGTCCAGTAGGCAATTCTCATGGATGGACAAGCGTACGACCAAGATGGCACCCACAACTGCAAACCCGGGGGAATTACACAGCCGCGGTAAGGCATAACTCAGGAAATATACATAGGGACTACAGTTGACATTCCCCATACAAAGTTGGCCCGCCGTGCAAACACCGGCGTACACAGCACTCAATCTGGCAGCAACAAAATGGGGAGCACTCGCTACCATACAGCGGAACAGATGGGCGACCTGTGGAACACATAGTAATGGCACACCCACAACGTCAACTAGGATATGTAAACTATGGCGTCCCCACCTATGAAGAAAACATGCTTCAATGAATACATAGGGGATCAACATGTTCTGGTGGTGTTATGTTGAAAATACAGTGACGGATATGTCCTATTGGGACGTCTGAGGTTTCTTTGAAGCAGTTGCTAACCTGCATCTTTGGATGTACACCATTTGTTCACAGTACTAAATCACCTGGTTACGTAGCACCACGTAGAATGGGTAATCAAACAGACATCCGCGATTGGGGAACATACATCAGCAGTCAAAAGCACTGGCCAGTTGGACATAGTCCAGCAACATCTAACTTTACATATGCACATTGGTGTCCATTGAAGGACCCAAAAATACATTCTCACAGAACCCACTCCAGCTGTCTCCGAACAACAGACGATGCTATAGCCGTGACTACAGCACAGTTAGACATATGCACCACCAGCGTGTTTAAGGTTGATGACAAGTGTCCATGAAATGCAGGACATATGAACAGAAATACCCAGATTGACGTGTCCATACATGTGCGTCCACATCCCAGTCCCGCACGCATGAAGGATGTGTAATGGGTACTGTCGAGGATTGCAGCCATGGGATTTTGGGTATGCAGAAATGGGGCTCTGTGTTGTCTGGCAGATAATCCATTGTCCCGCCCCGTGGGAGGGATGTGGGCGTAGTACCTGCCTTACTCCCTAATAATAATGCAAAGCATCCACCGGAGAATGCTAAATGCAGGTGTGAAATGTGTACAGCCCTATACCAGTGTCCAGTAGGCAGTTCACATGGATGGACAAGCGTACGAACAAGATGGCACCCATAACTGCAAACCCGGTGGAATTACACTGCAGCAGTAAGGCATTACACAGGTAATACACATAGGGACTACACTTGACATTCCCCATGTAAACAACACAGAGAACCAGATGATAAAGTCCAAAGCAAAAATGAGGTACTGTAGAAACGGTCAGTGATCACTCAGAGCCCACCAGGAATTAAATGCAGTCACCATAGTTTATTGAAGCACTTTTCGTCTGCTTCATAAGCAGACTTCTGCAGAATACATACAATGCAGTTCAACCTACTACATTTAAAACCCTTAATTGGGCAGTAAATTAGATGTGCTAAGTATTAATTGAATGCCTTAAAGGTGAACAAGCTAAAAACTCTACTCGGGTTACAGATTCCACACAGTGAGTAAATCAGACATTGCTTCAAAATGTATATTCTTCAGCGAAAATAAAAATATATGTATAAATATGAAAGAAGAACCAACGTAATGTTTTCCAAATGTCTGAGTGTATAAGCTACATATATATGTTCTAGGGATTGTGCCAATATATTAAAAGAACTAGAGACACCTAGTAATATAAATGAACCATAATATATAGAGATAAACCTTATGATTATGAATAATGTAAAATATATCAATGGAATGTAAAGATTCAAAATGTGGTAAAGTAAATATTCATTTAGAAGGTTAGTTGAAGAAAGCAATTCAGACATCCTTGTCAAAATACTAAAACAAGGCCAGCCAGGTGCTCTGCCTCACATGTACTGGGATGTTGTTCCACAGCATAGTGAGTGTCTGGGTGAGGAATCTGTCCCACCAGCATGTTCTATTAATGACAGTGTCAAGGTGTACGTCACCTGCCCTTGTGTTTCTGAGGGATCTAGAATCTTTAGGTGAAGCATAGTCATCAAATCCGGGTTCGACATGGCCTTGTATGCCAGGCACAGGTCACCTCTGGGCAAGTGGTATGCGACTGAATAGAGCTGGAACCCTTTCAGTCGGTCAGCATAACACATATTCCTGAGACCCTGCATCCGTTTGTGGATGAACTGTCGGGGCCTTTCCAGCTACTGCAGGTGTCGGGTCAGATACATTCTGAACGGGGCATTGTACTCAATCATAGGTCTAATGAGTGATGAGTACAAGGGGACAATGACCTCCCCTGATCTAGATGTGAATCCCTTCATGATTAGGTGGGCAATGTAGAAGGTCTACCTAACTACGTTAGCAACGTGTGTGTCGAACAAACGGTTACCGACAACCCGGGTCCCCAGATCCCTGGTAACTCCCTCTGCGCTCAGTGGATTGCCACCTATGTGGTAGCTACGGGTAACCTTGTTCTTCCCGAAGGGTATGACTATGCATTTCCCGGCAATTAGCTGTAGGCCATGTCTCTGGCACCAGTTATCCATAGCTGTGAGGCCCTTCTGAAGGATATCTGTGTCAGATGTGTGTCCGACTATGGCACCCGGTTTGCAGTCATCTGCAAACATTGTCAGCCATAACCCCCCTGTGTTTGCTTGTACTTTGGAAATGTAGATGCGGAAAAATAGTGGACCCAGGACTGAGCCCCGTGGGACAACACCTGTGACCAGCTGTGAGTATGACATGGCGCCAGCAACTATGACTGTGTGGGTTCTGTCACTTAGCCAGTTTGCAACCCATCTGGCGAAGTATGTATTTACATTCAAGCTGACGGGTTTATCAATGATACCTGAGGGGGGTATTGTGTCGAAGGCCTTTGCCAGGTCGAGGTAGGCTGTATGGACTGCTTTGCCCTCATCAATGGCCTTGGTGACTGATCCTAAAAAGTCAGACACGTTTAAAAGGCATGATCTGCATTTGACCAAGCCAAACTGGGTTGGATCCAAAGTATGCAAGTCCCCTATGTCATTATGTATGAGTTCCATTATGATCCTTCTCCATGGCTTTGCAGATAAGGCTTGTCAAGCTAATGGGATGGTAATTACCAGGGTCAGTGGATGCACCATCCTTGTGAAGTGGGACTACAGTCGCCTTGTGCCACTACTTGGGTACGTATCCTGAGGTGAGGCTAAGATTAAACAGCTGTCCTAACTGTGGGTTTAATTCCCCATTGAGTTCATGGAGTACACAGCTGGGACACCATCTGGTCCCATGGATGCTGTGTTTACTGCCTTGGAGAGAGCATTTCCCACCTGTGCGTTACAGATGTTCCAGGATCTACAATCCTCTGGTATAGATATCTCTCCATGTGGGGGGGGGGGAGAAGTTAGCACCGAACCTGTCAGCAAGTATGTTGGCAATGTGTGTAGGTTCAGTCATCCTCACATCATTCTGAACCCAGTCTGAGCATATCTGGGAGTGTCCTCCCAGGTGTCCAACATAGCTAAAGAAGGCCTTATGATTGTCTGTCGAGTCCTTGTTGATTTCTCTGTTGAATTTCCCTTGGATGCTTTCATGACAGCTTGTAGTTCTTCACATACAATGAGCAAGGGTGTCTTACCTTACAAGTATTCTGCTCTATCTTGTAGTAGCTACCTCCTGTCATTGTAGACCTTGTTCATGGCTGGGGTCCACCAGACCGGATGCTTGCCTTTGGTACAAAGAGTCTCAGTTTTGTATGGGATTGCCTGATCCATGCAGTCCTGTAGGTGCTGGTGGAAGGCATATGTACGTGATTCTGCAGTTTGAGTAATGTTTACCAGTGGCTCAGGTGCCTGAAAAGAGACCACAGTAGTGTTCAGAAGTGTGAATTCGGCTTTTGAGGAAGGCATATGTATGGTAACCGGCACCACCCACAGCATTGTATGACAATAGCAGAAGCTATTGTAGGTTGTCCAAACACACGTGTCCGTACACATGGAACATCATAGCAATAAACCATGCCTGGATGTGGGTAATGCTAGATATACTCACGGCAGACGTGGTGCGTTCCCGAGTCCGACGCTCGAGGGACCACACACATAGCTGGCCTTAGGCATAGGCCAACTAGGCAGGCGCCTAGGGCGCCGCTCTACTCGGGGCACCTTTCCAGCCTTTATTTTGTGTAGGTAGACCAGGACGGGGGTAGCGGGTGATGTGGCGGTGGCATCATGGAGTCCTTCTGCCTAGGGCACCACTTGACCTAAGGCCACTCTTGCCGTGGGTAACTACAGCAGTACCCACACCCAGACGCGGGTCATTGCTAGTATGACATATCATCTATGGAAAGAAACCATATATTCCCAGACATAATGGCACAGCATAATGCCTGTCCGCCGCCCAAACGCAGACATACGGCACCCGCGGTGGTGCGGACATACTGCGCGAGATGTCCGTTACCAATGTCGACACTGTCTCGCTCTGTGAAACAAAGTCAACATAGCGATTCAATACTAAACAGCGACGGAGTGCCCCATGTCCCCGTTGCTGAGCTGTTCAACCTGTTCTGCCATGTTAAATGTGTGTAGCAGAGCGGGACTGGCCCAAACTAAGCAACGGACATGTCCGTGGCTCAGTGAAAGCCGTCACGCAATGTTAAACCCATGTAATATGGCGAGACAGGTCATGAATACCGAGGGTTAGTAATGGAAATAGGTCCGTTTGACCAGACCGTGTGCAATTACTATAACAAGATCTACAACGGGTACGCCGGCCAATCAGCGCACACGGTTAGGAATTATGGGGGGGGGCATGGTATCATAGACACGGACAAACCGTGCCCATGTGACTCATCTAACATTCGTACACGGTCAGGGCAGTTCCGTACACTGGGTGGACAAGACCAAACTCAAAGCACCACAGGAACACCCTGACAATCGAAGGCCTGTATGCGTTGGGGATATAAGCCCCTGTGATCTGAACATCCCTGCGGTCACGACATATGCATCCTGGGCCATGAACGGGAGGGAATAAGGAATGTTTAACATGTAGTACCGCACCTTTCCCAGCAGGAGAATGGATGCCAGTGACGTGCGTGAGTGCGGGGGGGTGGGGGTGGGGGGATATGTAAATGTAGCTAAGTACCATGGGTATGCATATTAATGACACTGAACAGCTAACGTGTAGTGGTCACAGTAACCGGCAAACGTGAATGCAGTCCCGTTTGAATTACGACTATAGAACATATAAATGTGAACGTGTACGTAATGCGTCCATGCTGCAAAGACTGTTACATGTATAAAAGTGTATGTGCGTTCCGCACACGTCCGTCAACCGGATCAGAGATATGTTACCGGAATAGTCACAACTAACACAGACCACGTAACCACACAGGCCCAGTAAACATATGGAGACAGAATACGGATATGCATGTGCGCCTGCGCGTAACCCACAATTAGGAAATGCAAGTGCGCGTGTGTGATCCCCTCGAAGCAGGGCAGGTTAAGGATGTGTCCTCCACGTCAACCAGACAGGTCTCATATATGTCAGCCTCTGAAAGTATGGAATCGGGCAATGCCATGTAAAGTACCATTAGAAATAGTGAGAAACACACGCTATGTGATGAGACAAACATAGAATGTGGATAGAATAACGTATGTGTTAGTAGTATGGATTGATGACGGTTATGCATCAGTAACCTGACCCACTTGTCAGAAGGTGCCCCCGTACGGATTGCGTTCAGTTGGCTCACACTTGTTGACCGGGCTACGCTAGCTGGATATATGTCCAGTGTCAGCAGAGGCCCGTGGAGAAATGCTCCACACACAATCATAGCACAACATACCAAAGTACTCATATATGTAACCAAAAAAGAACAACAATAGAAAGTGTACTGAAAGGACTGGTTACACACAGATCCCAGACGACAGACAGATATATGGCCAGTGGAAGCACGTCACAATTATGGGATCAGGTCCCTAAAGAAGCAAGAAGGTCACACATGACATGCCAGTGAATTGCCAGATAGACACTGGTCAATGTAACACACAGCAAGATTAAGGGCCAACCAGCTGTACACCATGCCAGAACCTGTACAGCAGAAAGGTATGGCATGGTAATTGATGTATGTACACAGGTAATCCACAGACAGTAACAAAGAAAGGTATGAAACGAGGGGTTCACATGTATACATCTACACACAGCAGTCCGACGGCACGTATATATGACGCATGGACATAGATTTGTCACCGGAAAATAAGATGTAAACAACTACAGTTCATTCCATTTCATATTGATATAGTTATGATACAGTCATATTCACATGTGACATTGTGACTCTCATTTACATTCATATTTATACAAATTATGCTTTAATTGTACTTATTGATTCCATGCTTTGGAATCGTAATGCAACAGTTATACACATTGATATTTCATATCATGATCAACACACTACATTCTAAGGTTTACTCACAACAATTATCAACTATGTTTCAATATACTGATTGTATTGACCAATATTGTAGTTATATAAACACATTGTTGTTGTATTATTGTTTCCATTAAGTAATGTATGCAACACTGATTTGTATATGTCACGTTATCATCAAGACTTGGAGCACTGTCCACTTAACTATGAGCAGGTTTATTGATTAATTGACTTTAAACTGACTCTGAAGGAAGTGTATAAGGGACGACTATGTAATGTATTTCGTACTCCGATGATGCTCCATGTTAGTGGGTGAAAGAGCTTAGTATGTTTTGACTGTGGAGTGTATCGTTTCTGTCATTGTCCGTTTTGGCCTGATATATGTTCAATGATGTCTTTTATGAAGATGACCAGGACTAAAGGTTTGCTGTATTTCCGCTTACTGGCACGTGGCTATAGATAGGCCAAGTAATACATAATATGGGTAGTCAAACAGACATTCGCGATTGGGGAACATACAGCAGCAGTCAAAACCACTGGCCAGATGGTGACAGTCCAACACGTTCTACACTTTACATATGCACATCAGTGTCCATTGTAGGACTCCAAAAATTTACCCATTTGAGATATGAAACAGCTGCGTTCGACCCAGACGGTGTACAGCCGTGACTACGGCACAGCTAGACATATGCACCACCAGCATGTTCAAGGTTGATGACAACTGTCCATGAAATGCAGGACATATGAACAGAAATCCCCAGATTGTCGTGTCCATATAAGTGCGTCCACATCCCAGTCCCGCACACATGAAGGATGTGTAATGGGTACCGTGGAGGGTTGCAGCCATGGGATCCTGGGTATGCAAAATTGGGGCTCGGTGTTGTTTGGCAGATAATCCATAGTCCCGCCCCGTGGGAGGGATGTGGGTATAGCCCGTGCCTTACTCCCCACCAATGATGCAAAGCATCCACCAGATAATGCTAAAAGCAGGTGTGAAATGTGTACAGCCCTATATTACTGTCCAGTAGGCAATTCCCATGGATGGACAGGTGTACGACCAAGATGGCACCCATAACTGGAAACCTGGTGGAATTACACAGCTGCAGTAAGGCATAACACAGGAAATACACATAGGGAGTACAGTAGACACTCCCCATACAAAGTCAGACCGCCGTGCGAATACCGGCGCACACAGCACTCGATCTGCCAGCAACAAAATGGGGAGCACTCGCTACCATACAGCGGAACAGATGGGCGACCTGTGGAACACATACTAATGGCACACTAACAACGTCAACTAGGATATGTAAGCTATGGCGTACCCACCTATAAAGAAGACATGCTTCAATGAATACATAGGGGATCAACATGTTCCGGTGGTGTTATGTTGACAGTACAGTGACGGATATGTCCTATTGGGACATCTGAGATTTATGTAAACCAGTTGCTAACCTGCATCTTTGGATATACATCAGTTATTTACAGTTCTAACACACCTGGTTTACGTAGCACCACGTAGAATGGGTAGTCAAACAGACATCCGCGATTGGCGAACATACAGCAGCGGTCGAAACCACTGGCCAGTTGGACACAATCCAGCAACATCTACCTTTACATTTGCACATATGTATCCATTGTAGGACCCAAAAATACATTCTAACAGAACTCCAACCAGCCATTTCCGACCACCAGATGATGCGATAGCCGTGACTACGGCACAGTTAGACATATGCACCGCCAGCGTGATTAAGGTTGATGACAGGTATCCATGAAATGTAGGACATATGAACAGAAATCCACAGATCGCCGTGTCCATACATGTGCGTCCACATCCCAGTCCCGCACACATGATGGATGTGTAATGGGTACTATCGATAGGTGCAGCAATGGGATCTTGGGTATGCAGAAATGGGGCTTGGTGTTGTTTGGCAGATAATTCGTTGTTCCACCCCGTGGGAGGGGTGTGGGTGTAGCACATGACCTACTCCCCACTAATGGTGCAAAGCATCCACCGGATAATGCTAAATGCAGGTGTGGAATGTGTACAGGCCATAACAGTGTCCAGTAGGCAATCCCCATGGATGGATATGCCTACGACCAGGATGGCACCCATACCTGCAAGCCCGGTGGAATCACACAGGTGCAGTAAGGCATAACACAGGAAATGCAGATGGAAACTACAGTAGACACCCCCCATTGAAATCCAGACGGCCGTGCGAATACCGGCGTACACAGCACTCGATCTGCCAGCAACAACATGGGGATCACTCGCTGCCATACTGCGGAACACATGGGCGACCAGTGGAACACATACCAATGGCACACCAACAACATCAACTCGGACGGTCATAGGATGTTGAAACACTGGCGTTCCCGCTTATAAAGAACATCCGTCAATGAATCAATAGGGTCCACATGGTCTGGCTGTGTCATATTGACAATACAGTGGCGTATATGTCCTACTGGGCTGTCTGAGGATTACTTGAAGCAGTTGCCGACCTGCAGCAGTATAGCAATACCATTTGGGTTAATTGTAGTAGAACATGGGTTTCGTAGCACAACATAATATGTGTAGTCAAACACACATCCGCGAATGGGGAATATACAGCAGCGGTCACAATCACTGGCCACATGGACACAGTCCAACATGTTCTACATTTTACATATGCACATTTGTGTCCATTGTAGGACCCAAAAATGTATCCGTACGCAATGTCAACCGGCCGCGATCGGGGGACCCAGATGATGTGACCGGCATGACTACGGCACAGCTACATATATGCACCACCAGCGTGTTCAAGGTTGATGACAACTGTCCATGAAATGCAGGACATATGCACAGGAATCCCCAGATAGTCCAGTCCATAGATGTGTGTCCACATCCCATTCCTGCACACATGGAGGATGTGCAATGGGTACTGTCGGGGGTTGCAGCCATGGGATCGTGGGTATGCAGAAATGGGTGTCGGACTTGATTGGCAGAAGATCCGTTGTCCCGCCCCGTGTGCGGTGTGTGGGTATGGCATATGCGTTACTCCACACTGATAATGCAAATCATCTACCTGAGAATGCTAAATGCATCTGTGACATGTGTACAGCCCTACACCAGTGTCCATGAGGCAGTTCCCATGGATGGACAAACGTACGGCCAAGATGGCACCCATAACTGCACACCTGGCGGAATCCCACAGCTGTAGTAAGGCAGAACACAGGGAACACATTTAGGGAGTACAGCAGACACTCCACATAGAATGTCAGGCCGCCGTGCGAATACCGGCGTACACAGCTCTCAACCTGCCAGCAAGTGAATGGGGATCACTCGCTTGCATACCGCGGAACAAATGTGCGACCTGCGGAACACATACTGATGGCACACCCACAATGTGAACTAGGAAGGTTATAGGATGGTTAAGCTATGGCGTACCCACATATAAAGAACATCCTTCAATGAATTAATAGGATCTACATGTTTCGTTCATGTAAAGTTGACAATACAGAGGCGGGAGTGTCCCAATGGGATATCTGCAGATTGGTGAAAGCAATTGTTAGCTTGCAACATTGGAATTACACCATTTGGGTACAGTGGCGGATAACCCGTTTTACGTAGCACTACATAATATGGGTACTGAAACAGACATCCATGATTGCTGAACATACGGCAGCAGTCAGACCCACTGGCCAGATGGACACAGTACAATACGTTCTACACTTGACATATGCACATTGGTGTCCATTGTAGGACCCAAAAATTATCCGTATGCAATGTGAACAGGCGGTGATCTAGAGAACCAGAAGACCTGATAGCCGTGACTACGGCACAGCTACATATGTGCACCACCAGCGTTTTCAAGGTTGATGACAAGTGTCCATGACATGCAGGACATATGGATCGGACTCCCCAGGTTGCCGAGTCCATAGACGTGCGTCCACATCCCATTCACGCACACATGGAGGATGTGCAATGGGTACCGTCGAGGGTTGCAGACATGGGATCGTGGGTATGCAGAAATGGGGCTCGGTGTCGATTGGCAGATAACCCGTCGTACCGCCCCGTGGGAGGTATGTGGGTATAGCACATGCGTTACTCCACACTAATAATGCAAATCATCCACCGGAGAATGCTAAATGCAGCTGTGATATGTGCACAGCCCTCTACCAGTGTCCAGTAGCCATTCCCCATGGACGGACAAACGTACGGCCAAGATGGCACCCATAACAGCCAACCTGCTGGGATCACACAGCTGTAGTAAGGCAAAACACAGGGAATACAGATAGGGACTACAGTAGAGACTCCACATAAAAGTCAGACCGCCGTGCGAATACCGGCGTACACAGCACTCAATTTCCCAGCAAGTGAATGGTGATCACTTGCTGCCATACCGCTGAACAAATGGGCGACCTGCGGAACACATACTAATGGCACACCAACAACGTCAACTAGAAAGGGTATAGGATGTTAAAGCTATGGTGTACACACATATAAAGAACATCCTGCAATGAATCAATAGGTTATACATGGTTTCTTCGTGTTAATGTGACAATACAGAGGCGGGAATGTCCCAATGGGATATCTGCAGATTAGTGAAAGCAATTGTTAGCCTGCATCATGGGAACTACACCATTTGGGTTCAGTGGCGGAAGACCCGGTTTACGTAGCACTACATAATATGGGTACTCAAACAGACATCCGTGACTGCTGGACATGCAGCGGCAGTCAAACACACTGGTCAGATGGACACAGTCCAATATGTTCTACACTTTACATATGCACACTGGCGTCCAGTGTAGGACCCAAAAATTTATCCGTACGCAATGCAACCTGCTTGGAGCGGGAGACCCAGATGAAGCGGCAGCCGTGACTATGGCACAGCTACATATATGCACCACCAGCGTGTCCAAGGTTAATGACAACTGTCCATGAACTGCAGGTGATATGCACATGAATCCCCAGATTGTCCAGTCCATACAGGTGCGTCAACATCCCATTCCCGCACACGTGGAGGATGTGCAACGGGTACTGTCGTGGGCTGCAGCCATGGGATCGTGGGTATGCAGAAATGGGTCTCGGTGTTGATTGGCAGATGATCCGTTGTCCCGCCTCGTGTGAGGGATGTGGGTATGGCACATGCGTTACTCCGCACTAATTATGGAAATCACCCACCGGAGAATGCTAAATGCAGCTGTGAAATGTGTACAGCACTATACCAGTGTCCATTGGACAGTTCCCATGGATGGACAATCGTACGGCCAAGTTGTCACCCATAACTGCAAACCTGGTGGAATCACACAGCTGTGGTAAGGCACAACACACGGAATACAGATAGGGACTACAGTAGAGACTCCACATACGATGTCAGACCGCCGTGCGAATACCGGCGTACACAGCACCCAATCTGCTAGAAGGTGAATGGGGATCACTCGCTACCATACCGCGGAACACATGGCCGACCTGTGGAACACATACTAATGGCACACCAACAACGTTAAGTGGGAAAGTCATAGGATCCTGACACTATGGCGTTCACGCTTATGAAGAACATCCGTCAATGAATTAATAGGATCTACATTCTTTGGTTGTGTCCGTTTGACAATACTGTGGCGGACATATCCTAATGGGACATCGGAGGATGACCTAAAGCTTCTCCTAGCCTGCATCATTGGATCTACACCATCCGGTTTCAGTTTAGAATACCCTGGTCAACGTAGCACTACATAATATGGGTAGCAACCACACATCCGCGATTGGGGAACATACAGCAGCGGTCAAACTCACTAGCCAGATGGACACAGTCCAACAAGGTCTACACTGTACATATGCACAATGGTGTTCATAGTAGGACCCCAGAGATTCATCCGTACGCAATGTCAACCAGCCACGATCGGGAGACCCGAAATAACTGACAGCCGTGTCTACGGTACAGCCAGACATATGCACCCCCAGCATGTTCAGGGTTGACAACAGCTGTCCACAGAATGCGGGACATATGTACAGATATTCCCATATTGTAGAGTCCATAGAGGTGCGTCCACATCACATTCCCGCACACATGCAGGATGTGTAATGGGTACCGTCGAGGGCTGCAGCCATGTGATCCTGGGTATGCATTAACGGGGCTCAGTGTTGTTTGGCAGATAATACGTTGTCCCGCACCGTGGGAGGGATGTGGGAGTAGCATGTGCCTTACTCCCCACTGATAGTGCAAAGCATCCACCGTCTAATGTGAAATGCAGGTGTGGAATGTGAACTGCTCCATACCAGTGTCCAGTAGACAATCGCGAGGGATGGACAAGCGTAGGACCAAGATGACACCCATAACCCCGAACCTGGTGTAACCACACAGCTGCAGTGAGGCATAACACAGGAAATACAGATGGGGAAACCAGTAGACACTCCCCATACAAAGCCAGACCACTGTGCCAATACCGGCGTACACAGCTGTCAATCTGCCAGCACCGGAATGGGGATCACACGCTCCCGTACCGTGGAAGAAGTGGGTGACCTGTGGAACACATACCAATGGCACAATATCAACGTCAGCTAGGAAAGCCATACGATGGTCAAACTATGGTGTCCTCACCAATGAAGAACATCCTTCGGTGAAGTAATAGTGTTAATGTCAATTGACCATGGAATACACATAATCCACATCAAAGACCCGCTGGCACCTTTATGGCACACAAAGCACGACACACATAGGTAGATGAAACAGTCAACGTAGACGTTTCGTCCATGACAGGTCACATGTGGTATCCAAAGGTTACTCCATAGACATGTAAGCGCTATCACCCGTACGCTCTGTGAGACGTACACATAACATAGACGTGTCCAGGCTTTATATATCCCCCCTTACACTTCCATGTGTTACTTTCTGTGCTAACAATGAACATGTAACCACAGCATAGAAAGCACAGACGCAATGTTAACCACACACACATATGTTAACACCTCAGAAGGCATCCTATTAACACATGTATCATATGATATTGTACTATGCCGAATACTCATCATTGAATGATTTAACAATGTATATGGCAGATATGCATAGCATATCACTGTAATACAGCGGTACAGAACTGAATGAGTGGACGAATGTGTGCTAACCCTACATCTGTACCTAAACTACATTCACGTTACGGGGGCTTGCTCCACCTGCCTCTCAAAAGAGGCATCATCAGTGTTCCATCGGTCAGCCCTGGTGTGTGGCCAACCCTCCACCTACTAAACCAAATAGATCCGCATTCTATAGCATAGCTGATGGGGTCCCCCCTCTGGTATTACAACCTGGACGTCGTAATACACCGAATGTAGACGTATGCCTTGTGATGTGCCCACATCCAGCCGTAGGCGTATGGCAATCCTGCGGCTGGCCAGGGCGCCGCACTAGTAGGGCCACATGTCTAGTAGGTGTGTCATGTAGGTATACCATGATGGGGGCACCATGTGCTGTGGTGGTGGGCGCCAAGGAGCCCTACAGCCTAGGGCAGCAGTCGATCTAAGTCCGCAGCCGTAGGAGGGGTAGTACAGTCTGCAGGTATGTGCAGACGTGCACATGAAACTGCGGTCCACAAGGATTACCCATGGTGGCGACACATGCACAGATGGCTGTAGCGGGACACACACACAACCATGCATACAGCACAGGTAGACATACACACACCATAACTAGCCAAGTACACACAAGGTGTATGGCGTGTACGGGTACACTGTCAGGACAGCAAGGATAGCTGTCTGTCACGATATCCAGCAGATGTCAATACGGTATTCTGGAATACGGACAGTGCATGGACAATGAGTGGATACGCAATGGACCACAGTCATATGTGTCTGCCGTGCAAATATGCGATACATGTGAAAGACAGCTGTCCATGCTAGAGCAGCAGTACGGCCACAACATAGGTACGTAGATATACAATGACAGAGATACAGACGGACACATGTGGCAGGCCCGGGTGTGTCATGTACACAGCATCACCCCAGCACACCATAGCATGGTGCACGTGGAGATCATGGTACGGCGGTCGCCGACCACAACAGACACACAAGCAGTACACGAACTGCATACCGCCATCCAGAAACACAGGGAAGGCGGCAGGATTGGTGTGTTCTGCGTAAACCACAAGGCAATACCGTATGAACTCATGAAGCTGGGAGCATGGACACACACACACATGTGGCAGGCATGGTGTTTGACCACACCCCCACATACCCAAACGCACAAACGTACAACACAGGTATGGAATGCGCTACGTGGACCACCGAGCACACCACCAGCAGAGGCACATGTACAGGTGGGTGGCAACATCCGTAAAGGAATGGCCGCTGATTAGCCAAGGTTTGTGTTGCGAAGCGTTTAAAAGCATGTTCATCTGCAGAGGCAGCTGGAAACACACACACACACAGAAGGGCCGGGAATCGAACCTACGCCTATCTACATGATCTCACTACAGTATGAAGCATTTACAGAACGTGCTACCGAGTTTACTGAGCACAGCGCTGTCAGAGGCATACTTCTAGGTGGGTGACATCACTCGTAAGACAATAGCTGGCAATAGCCAAGGTATGTGTTGCGAAGCGTCTAAAAGCATGTTCATCCGCAGAGGCAGCTGGAAATACACACACACACAGAAGGGCTGGGAATCGAACCTACACCTATCTACATGATCTCACTACAGTATGAAGCATTTACAAAATGCGCTACCGAGTTTACTGAGCACAGCGCTGTCAGAGGCATACTTCTAGGCGGGTGACATCACTCGTAAGACAATAGCTGGCAATAGCCAAGGTATGTGTTGCGAAGCGTCTAAAAGCATGTTCATCCGCAGAGGCAGCTGGAAACACACACACACAGAAGGGCCGGGAATCGAACCTACGCCTATCTACATGATCTCACTACAGTATGAAGCATTTACAGAATGCGCTACCGAGTTTACTGAGCACAGTGCTGTCAGAGGCATACTTCTAGGCGGGTGACATCACTCGTAAGACAATAGCTGGCAATAGCCAAGGTATGTGTTGCGAAGCGTCTAAAAGCATGTTCATCTGCAGAGGCAGCTGGAAACACACACACACACACACACACACACACACACACACACACACGGAAGGGCCGGGAGTCGAACCTACGCCTATCTACATGAACTCACTACAGTATGAAGCATTTACAGAACTCGCTACCGAGTTTACTGAGCACAGCGTTGTCAGAGGCATACTTCTAGGCGGGTGACATCACTCGTAAGACAATAGCTGGCAATAGCCAAGGTATGTGTTGCGAAGCGTCTAAAATCATGTTCATCCGCAGGGCAGCTGGAAACACACACACACACACACACACGGAAGGGCCGGGAGTCGAACCTACGCCTATATACATGAACTCACTACAGTATGAAGCATTTACAGAACACGCTACCGAGTTTACTGAGCACAGCGCTGTCAGAGGCATACTTCTAGGCGGGTGACATCACTCGTAAGACAATAGCTGGCAATAGCCAAGGTATGTGTTGCGAAGCGTCTAAAAGCATGTTCATCCGCAGGGCAGCTGGAAACACACACACACACACACACACACACACACACACACACGGAAGGGCCGGGAGTCGAACCTACGCCTATCTACATGAACTCACTACAGTATGAAGCATTTACAGAACGCGCTACCAAGTTTACTGAGCACAGCTCTGTCAGAGGCATACTTCTATGCGGGTGACATCACTCGTAAGACAATAGCTGGCAATAGCCAAGGTATGTGTTGCGAAGCGTCTAAAAGCATGTTCATCTGCAGAGGCAGCTGGAAACACACACACACACAGAAGGGCCGGGAATCGAACCTACGCCTATCTACATGATCTCACTACAGTATGAAGCATTTACAGAATGTGCTACCGAGTTTACTGAGCACAGCGCTGTCAGAGGCATACTTCTAGGCGGGTGACATCACTCGTAAGACAATAGCTGACAATAGCCAAGGTATGTGTTGCGAAGCGTCTAAAAGCATGTTCATCTGCAGAGGCAGCTGTAAACATACACACACGGAAGGGCCTGGAGTCGAACCTACGTCTATCTACATGAACTCACTACAGTATGAAGCATTTACAGAACGCGCTACCGAGTTTACTGAGCACAGCGCTGTCAGAGGCATACTTCTAGGCGGGTGACATCACTCGTAAGACAATAGCTGGCAATAGCCAAGGTATGTGTTGCGAAGCATCTAAAAGCATGTTCATCCACAGAGGCAGCTGGAAACACACACACACACACACACACACACACACACACACGGAAGGGCCGGGAGTCGAACCTACGCCTATCTACATGAACTCACTACAGTATGAAGCATTTACAGAATGCGCTACCGAGTTTACTGAGCACAGCGCTGTCAGAGGCATACTTCTAGGCGGGTGACATCACTCGTAAGACAATAGCTGGCAATAGCCAAGGTATGTGTTGCGAAGCATCTAAAAGCATGTTCATCCGCAGGGCAGCTGGAAACACACACACACACACACACACACACACACACGGAAGGGCCAGGAGTCGAACCTACGCCTATCTACATGAACTCACTACAGTATGAAGCATTTACAGAACACGCTACCGAGTTTACTGAGCACAGCCCTGTCAGAGGCATACTTCTAGGCGGGTGACATCACTCGTAAGACAATAGCTGGCAATAGCCAAGGTATGTGTTGTGAAGCGTCTAAAAGCATGTTCATCTGCAGAGGCAGCTGGAAACACACACACACACACACACACACACACACACGGAAGGGCCGGGAGTTGAATCTACGCCTATCTACAGGAACTCACTACAGTATGAAGCATTTACAGAATGCGCTACCGAGTTTACTGAGCACAGCGCTGTCAGAGGCATACTTCTAGGCGGGTGACATCACTCGTAAGACAATAGCTGGCAATAGCCAAGGTATGTGTTGCGAAGCATCTAAAAGCTAGTTCATCTGCAGAGGGAGGTGGAAACACACACACACACACACACACACACACACACACACACAGAAGGGCCGAGAGTCGAACCTACGCCTACCTACATGAACTCACTACAGCATGAAGCATTTACAGAACGCGCTACAGGGATTACCGAGCACAGCACTGTCAGGAGGCATACCCTAGGTGGGTGGTATCATCTGCAGAGGCAATCGTCCGATAGGGAATGAAGACAGAGTGCGCGGTTACGCAGCCTGTTACCATCCCAAGGTGGCCGCAGTAACACACGTTAGTGCTGCAGTCGGGAATACTAAATAACTAATGATCAGTACATCACGACAGGAATACGGGATGCACCACATGACACTTTACCCTATGAGAGGGCATCCGGCGTGCAGGATGTAGGCAGCCAATGTGGCATGACAGCCACATATGTGTCACCTGGATGGTCACTATGGCTATGCAGGATGCCATTGGCCATGGCTACACGCCTAGTAGCAGACATCGGGGACGACTGTCGTGTGTACCCCCGGCGGGTGTACTGGCCATGCCTCCCACACCTAGCGGTTGCAAAGGGGAGACAGACATGCTCACGGGGTATCAACGCGGTCGGGCGCGGTGTGCACTGTACTGTGTGTCTATCTACACAGCTGCTTACTGGGCATGCTCAGACACTTAGACTCGGCACAGAGCAGACATGCATACACATGGAGCAACAGCATGGGTGGCAGAATGTGGACCGTCGTGTGTGTCCAGCCACACAACAGCAACCCGCCCATGGCACAGACAGGCGTGGCGAAGGGGATACAGGCATGCACCCGGGGTATTACTGCAGTCGTGCGCGGTGTGCACTGTACTGTGTGTCCATCTACACAACTGCTTACTGGGCATGCTCAGACACTTAGACTCGGCACAGAGCACACATGCATACACATGGTGCGACAGCATGGGTGGCAGAATGTGGACCGTCGTGTGTCCAGCCACACAACAGCAACCCGGCCATGCCACAGACGTGGCCGTTGCAGCGGGGAATATCCAGGTGCAATTAACCATGGGTAGGACTGCCCTACAGTTTGTTGCATGCTACAGACCACCCTCCCAAACCCAGGATACCTGCACAGCCGTCCTGAGGACACTGGTGAGTGTGCATGCTCTCACAACAGCACCATATTGGGTGACATCAAGCACCCATACATAGACTGGGAACATTACCCATGACACAACACCCTATGCCACAGGTCCCGGGTGTTCATACACATGACTACTGTGAAACAGCCATGAACCATACCCACTAGGGGGGGACATATACCAGTTCTGCCCATCACACATGGGGAGGATATGCTCCACACAAGATGTACATCCCTCAATGGTGATGTCAGACCATATAGTGGATCCACTGGTAATCCACATCCTGCACCCAACACTGGCATGGGAGACCTAAGTGAGGACCTCTCCACAGCAAACCACACACATCATACGACCGGTGTGGTACCCTACAAGTCCTCCATGCCAGTGGTGAACACAGGCCGCACTGCCAACTCCCTTACGAATGCCTTCTCTGAGCAGCCCCAGGGATGTCTGCACCAAGCGATCATGATGATATCAGGACCTTGTCCACCAAAGGTAGGCACATGGTCTGGTGGACCCCAGCCACTGACAAACTGTACATCAACAGTTGGAGCTAATACATGACAGAGCAATATCAGTACCAGGGAAGCCATCACCCATTCATACCGGCGTCAACATACGGCCACACATACAATCATACAAGGCCGCTTGTGGGGGGTGGTACTGCAGAGGGCACATGAGACAACCATAGGGCCTTCCTTAACTGTGGTAGGGACATGGGTGGGAGCACACAGACATGGCCGGAAATGATCCAGAATGGTACAATGGTCACTGCACCCACAGACATTGTCAACAAACCAGCGGACATGTTCCATGCATACATCCACCCCCCCCCCAAGAGGGGACATATCCATCCCACCAGAGTCTAGCCTCCGAAACATCTCATATGCCCTGGAGTGATCTGATATCTGTTAGGCGGTTAACACAGCACCAATTGGCCCCGATGGTGTCCCTGGCTGTGTGCTACCCAACCTCATTGAGGCCCTTGCCTCACACATAAGGTCACTGTGTCATGTTAGCCTTACTACGGGCTAGGTCCCCGCTGGATGGCATATGGCATCTGTGGTTCCACTATGCCAGGGTAGTGCTCTTATGGACTTCAGGCATTCCCGCCCTATCAGCTTGACAAGCCTTGTCTGCAAAGCTGCGGGGAGGTCCATACAGGTGCCCATGAATACAGACAGTGGTGTACAGCCAATACCGGAACATACCCACAACAACTTAGTCAAGGGCAGATCCTGCATCCCAAACCTGCTCGACCTGTCTGGAGCGGTCACCAAGGCCATTGATGGGGGTACGTCGGTTTGCACACACTACCATGACCTGGTGGGAACGTTCAGAACACACTCCACGTGGCACTCATGGAAAGGCTCGCCAGCGTACATGTGGGGACATATGTCACACGATGGTTCTCAGAATGGTTGGAGGTCACACCACACAGGGTTTGTGTTCCTGGTGCCATGTCAGACTCAAAGCTGGTCTGGAGTGGAGGCCCACAGGGCTCAGTCCTGTGCCCCCTGCCGTTCGGCATTCGACCTTCCAATGTGCATGCAAACATAGGGGGATTGTGGCAGACAAGGTATGCAGATGACTGCACACCAGCCACCATACCCAACACCCCATCTAACACGGACATCCACCTAGGGCATCATACACATGGGTAACTGGTGCTAGAGCCATGGCCTGCTGCTACATGCCAGAGAAGGTGCAGACCTACCCAGTGGGAAGGACATGTTTGCCCCGACGTAACATGTAGGTGGTAATCCATTCAACATGGTGGACGTGTTCATGGAAATGGGTACCACACCTGTCAGTAACCTCTGTCAACACACACAATGCCAATGTGGGTGGGAAGACATTCCACTGTGGCCACCTGGTCTGGAAGGAATCACATCCACATCACGGGTGTTCATTGTACCCCTGTACACATCACACACCACAGCAATGATTGCGTACAATGGCACATGTGGGCTGTACCTAACCTGACACCTGCAGCACTCGGAAGGACCACAAACATTCCACGACACGGGGATAAAGGTGCTGGGACATGTGTCACACACTGCTCGACCAAGGGGACTCCGGCTGTATACCTTTCCAGCACATCTGCTCTGTGGTGATCTGTGCCTGACATACACGGCCATGTCCAACCTGGGTGACATGGACATGTTCCACCTCCTAGGCTCCGGGCAAACACGGCCACAGAAGCAACTGTCAGACACCTCACCACAAATATGTCTAGGATGTGCTGGGGGAACAGGGTCAACGCCCAGAAACCCCCTACAACATGGAGAGGATTGCCAGCCCATGTGAAGCAGAGGCCCTGACTGCCTTTGTCCAGGAGTAATCATGACGTGTGGATGTGTGATCATAAGTATGCACCAGGCATCATCTCTGTGTCAGTGCTGGACAGGGGACAGGAGACTGATGGATGTGGTATCCTCATCCTAAGGGGTGTTAGCAGCCACACACAGTCTTGCTAGGTTTACACATGCCGTAGAGCACATAGCCTGGTATGTACATGTGCGCCTATGTACCTATGTAGGGGTCCATGCCGGTTGCGGGTACCTGTGCTATGCTGATATTGCCAGATGTGCCTGTGGGTACCCCATGACTACACGACTACACGTGGGGAACTGATAACAGTGCTCCCAGTGGGCACATGCAAGTACACCATATTTGGCATACGGGTTAACTGAACCAATATGGTGCTACACATGTAACCACCACGCATACTGTGTACACAGAACAATGAATGCTGCACCTGCACTACATGGTATGTCTGCTGCATGATGTCAGTGCATGACCCACATCACATACGCACATGTCACCTGCCATACACAGCCACCACAACATACACATCACATACTATGCAGACACAGGTATCACATACACCTCTCACTATCTTGTCCACCCTGTGCATCAGAATATGTTTGCATAACCGTGCACCGATGGTGTAGCTCACGGTTCTGTGGCAGTGACTTCATCATATGCACAGGGTGATATGTGTGCCACAGGCATAGGCTGTACCAATGGATGACATCATGTGTGTGTGTAAGGGCCTGTGCATTTACTGGGCATGACTGTGCAGAATGCATGTGGATGTGGTGGAGCCCTACAGTTGTGTTTGCTGTGTGTGGGTATGTGTGTACACAGTTCAGTCATCTGTGATGCCTACACGGGTATACATGGCAGCCCCAGACTGTACAGTGCAGGTGGTACGACTCACTGTGTCCGCCTGCGGCGACGTGACCCGTGCCTGCCTGGGGTCGCACGGGCACTACCGGGTGGAGGTATAGCGTGGCCACTCTCCGATGACACATGTCCGCTGGAAACGTGTCCACGCCGGGGCCGTCCAGGGCCACGTCCACGTGGCCTGCTGTGTCCTGGTGTGGTTAGTGTAGTAGCAGCTGCACTGCTACTGCTACCAGCACTGTGTGGGTGGGCATGGGAGGTGGCACGCATACGTTGACCTGTACTTGGTGGTGTTACTGGCCCACGTGCCCTATGCCTCACCCCTACCAGGTGTTCCAGCACGGACAGCTCACGCTCACGGATGGCCATGCCTCGGTCGAGGATCCCAGCCATCTCACCCAATATCCTATCCAGAACATCGGCAAGATGCTGTTGGGCATTCACCAATGACTGGATGTTCTCATTTAAGGAACGGATTGCGGACCTCTGCAGCCTCTGCCCTTCCTGGTTCTGCTGTTCGGCATGTGCCTGTGCCGCCATTACAGTCTGGAACATGCGTCTGGTTATACCAGCTGCTGCACCCTGTACGGCAGGTGTATGTCTAGCAGTGCTCCTCCTACGAGCAGCACCTGCCACATGCCTGTGTGGCACTCCACCAGTCATTACACTGGCAATGTCGTGTGTACCCGCACCTTCTGCAGCCACCACACATTCCTGCTCAGTGCCAACAGACGCTGACTGTCCGTCATCTATGGGCAATGGTGTTGGGGTATGTGTCGGCATCTGAACCATGTGCGGGGATGAAGGGGACGTAAGTGTGATGTTCTCCAATGGCACAGTGTCTGCCTGTGATGACCCTGCCTGTGCCTCATGCACATGGTCATCACCACTAGTATCTGTGGGGACACTAGCATCAGATGGACCGCAGGAGGGGAACGCACCTACAGCACCTGTCAATACAAAGACATACCGTAAGTTACATTACAGACATGCAGACACACACACACACACACACACACACACACACATGCGGACACACACACGCTGACACACACGTGGACACACACACATGCAGACACATCATGCATGTGATATTGCAGGTGGCATGCAGCATTCCCACACCACAGCCCAGTGAATGCAGCCCAGACATTAATAGTGGCAGTATGAATACTGCCCTGGAGTGCACACTACAACAGGCAGGTGTCTTTTAGTAGGCATGCAGTACACACATTCATGGTAGTTTGCATGCATCACCGTGATACACCGTGTGGCCACGGCCGAGTTAACAGTACACATGGCTGCCGTCACTATGTCATGTACACCGCAAACATGCGGTATCATGTGGACATGTGACGATGGTGTCCCACCACATGCACCACATCACAACAGATGTCACAGTGCAGTGTTATGTGTACAGTCTACAGATACAATGCATGTGTAACAAGGATGTCTGTGCAGGTGTGGTTGGTGTGAGCTGTGTACATAGCTGTACAGTGTGGAGTACGGGCACTGTGCCACTGCACGGTAGCAGGACACAGGTATGTTTCTGTGTGATGCGTGACCTGGACGCATTACATTGCCATGTCTGAAAGTCAGTTCAGCTGCTCAGCAGCACGTATATGGTGGACATTGGTGGCACCTCTAGTGGCTGCAGACAGGCATTCCATTTCACTGGTGTACCACATCGGATGTCCAGGGGGTCCACTACAGTGATGAGCCCACTATGTGTGGACAGGGTGCAATGGTGACTACCCACTGCGGATGTACTGTGTGGCAACATGCCTGTAGGTATCACCCATGGCCTTGTTTGTCTGGGTCATCGACAATTGTGTGTGATGGACACCGTGCACACGGCCCTGTGGTGGCCCATGTGACATACAACCGTACTAGTCTGAGGTGTCACATTCCCTAAGGCTATGCAGACATTGTGGATGTCTGCTATGTCATGCATTGGTCATGTCATGGTGTGACAATGTTGCAGACAGACATCCACGTGCATGGGACATGTCATGTGCCATGTCACAACGTGTGCACCCAATGCAGGGGCATAGGTCACAGTGGTAACACCTGTGCTCTGGCCAGATCACAGCTCACTATGTGGTACTGTGTGCATACTGCAGAGGCATACCAATGCATACTACACATGCAGCCATTGTGGAACACCTACACCATTGTATGCATAGCTGACTGCACATATCACACCAATGGGTTATGTGGTGTCATGCCACTCTATACTAACGGTTGTATCTACTGTACATGGGTGGTGTGTGTGTCGGGTGGTGCAACCTGTATACCGTGACTGGGGCACACCCAGGTGTGCATGTCATACCTGGACACATGGGGAATATCAATACACCGTATCATGCCTTTTACTAGCAACAGACTTACCTGTGACAGACCCTTGTCTTTGTGACATGCCAGATGTACCTGTATAGGGATGACACAAAGGTATACACATTATCCATCACTATCGCCACGGTAAGCACTGTGCATGTCACATCATGCACCTGTGTGTTAGCATGTGCTATGCACATGTCTGCAAACACAACATAGCATACTGTAGTATGCATCTTGTGTGGCCATATACCTGGCATCTGTTGCTATATTATGTGTTGTACTATGACACCCACTCCTACGTCACTTATCATACAAACATGCAACACTGACTTACCAGGCAGCTCCGAGCTCATTGGTTGGGAGACACCCACCTCCACGATGGACGCGAGGGTTTCAGTGTGTTGTTCCATGGGTGTCCCCAGACTGGCCAGGAGCTCCTCCGTGGCTGTGAGTGGGGGCTGGGTTTGTGGCCCACCACCTGTCCCACCTTGTTGTCTGGCGATTGCAGTGGCACGCTGTCTCGCATGCCGGATTAGGTCTGTGCAGTGCCTGCGGATCTGTTGATATGTGCGGTTGTGGCCGCCCAGGCTGTTCACCCTCCTGCGCATATCCTGCAACATCTCCTCCCGTTGTTGGGCCTGCAGTGGCACATGGCTAAATAAGATGTCATAATTGTCGTGTAGCAATGGTATGATGACCTCATCTTCTTGTCGGCTAAAGGCAGGCAGCCGGGAACGTGGCATTATCTGTAAGACATAATGATGGTGGCAGGTCACATTTACACTGCTGTGCTGGCATACTGCTGGGAATACATTGCTATGACATGTACAACATCTGCACAGTAATCTCTGCAAGGCATCATGGCAGTGACACAGCTGATGTGTTGCCGTCACACCATTGAGCAGTGGGCGTCATATCATATCTGTGTGTCACCTCATCACACTGTACACGCACCTTGTTGATGTTAGCCTGCTGTGGACATGTGTACCTGGCTGCACCTGTGTCCATATCAGTTGGCACGGGTCCCCATGTGACAACGGTTCTACTGTTCACCTGGATGCTGTGTATATGTCACTAGACATCATGTACGTGGCCATTATGAACGTCAGCGGTGGCACTGTACACATACACATGGACACCTGCACATGCATGTGTTGTGCCATGTACATCCACACAGCACTGTATGGGACAACTTGCCACGGCTCACCTGTGTTGCACATGTGATACACATGGGACAATGTGTAACCATGCCACATTAGCAGGAAAGGTCATGCATATCATGTACACACGCACATTGTCCACAGCAACACACAGCACCTGTAACACCACAGGGTGCATCACCGCCACATTACTGCTGTGTATGGTTGATAGTGACAGTGCCTTTTGTCCATCACACCATGTAGGACTGTGATAGCACATGCAGCCTTGCTGGGCAGGGCTGCATGGTATGGCAGGGTATGCCACATACATGGCACTGGGATGTGATCCACCTGGGGGGTAATGATATTGGCAGGGTGGCTGTCCATTCCATATGTCATTGCTATGTGTATATGGACATTACACATGTCTATCACCATGGTGTGGACACTGGCCTTATGCAAGGTAGGCTGCACACTGCTTGGTGGGGGTGTGTCTGGTGCATGCAGGTATCACACACCCATGCATACACTGTAACCCTGACAGGTGCTATGTGCTGCGATATTGATCAACACAGTGCTGTATGTGGCCACACACTGCTATCCCGTGCACATGGATGGTTGCCTGGACTGACGTGGGTACCACATATGTCTACATCCAGTGCCTGCTGCCACCCCCATTTCTGCTGGTGCACTGCACACCACCATCCCTCCCTCTGGAAACGTGGTGTTGGGCACAGCATAGGTATCCATGTATGGGGACAGGGATGTTCACATAGCAGGGGCACTGATGGTATCGTCGATCTGACCATACACATATGACGCACCCCTCACACATACAACCCATTCATTATGTTGTTCACAACGGTGACACAGCTATACTGCTACACTGGAGACATTCACAGACGTACATACACAGATGCATGCACGTCCATCTTTGGCATGGCCTGGACTATTGGTGTGGTTCGGCACATAACGTGTTTGAGTGAGGCTGGCGCAGACCTACTGTGCACATGTCTACACAGTAAGCCTGTTCTACACTAGGCATCGGTGATGTGCTGTGCACATATCATATCTGCACATTTTGTTGGTATCTGTCTATCCACGGGCCAGTGGTGGGACACACAGGGATATTGTTGAACATATCTGCATGCAACCCTGTACTGCTGTACCACTAGCTTCTCAGGTGCTAATGTGTCATAGACATGCACACCATACCCGCACATGTGGTAGTGGGTTGCCACCCGTACCCATCTCCTCTTGTGGGTTGCTATCATCCCACACCCTCTTTGTATTGTATGTTCAGGCTATGCACCTGTGTGGGGCTTGTGGGCATGCAATGCAGTACTATGTGCCTTTGCACCCATCGCAGAACAAGTCATTCAGGTACACTGGCGGCCGTACACTGCACAGCTTGATGTTGGCACATCACATGTTGTACACACATAACACATCTCCTCTGGGACATGGTCAAATGTACAGGCATGTCCATCAGTCACATGCCACTACTACCCCTACATGACGGCTATGCAGGACATGTGGCGGTACAGCAACTGTCACATGTACACGAGCAATGTCCCCCTACCTGCATCACGTGGTACTGCCTGTGGGGCATGTACGTCTGCATCCATGCTATGGCCATAGATGACAGTTGTACATCGATATGTGCAACATACCTCATTGGGAGTTCTCATGTGCACATGTTCAACATGTCAACGCATTGTTTGTGTCTGTCAGACAGTCATTGTTGTGCATGGTTTACATGGCAGCCATGGCGTACTGTGTGTGATTCCAAGTACTTCATTGGGCTACCAGCATTGTACATTATCACGGCACATTCCAGCCATCACGTAGCCATCCTAGATGACAGTGGGAGGTGTTCTGCCATGTGCACATATGTCACACAGTACGAGGGTGACTGACACACATTCTCAGGACAAGGTTCTGACTGCTGTGGATGTGTGTGATGCTGTCGATGACCATGAATGCACCAGATGGTGTCATCTGGATGTGTAACATTCACAACACACACCTACCTTCACGTAGCAACACATCATCCACAACGATGGACATCCCTGCATGAACACTGTGTGCAGTATGTCTGTATGACCACTGCATGCACCACTGGTAGCCATCAGCATGGCTGCCAACAGCAGTGTGTATCCTGTGTGAACATGGGTTACACCATTCACAACACACCTGTGTCAGATGGCCCTGTTGTGGGTCACAGTGCAGTTCCACACATCATGTAACAGTATGCATCATGCACCAGTATGTTGCGGACATGTGAACGGCTGTGCAAGTCAACATATGCACACATGACACATCACCTGGTACAACATGTCTGTCTTACCACATGCTATTGTGACCACCCTGTGATGACATTGTACAGGCTATGTGGACTGGGACATCTGATAGCTCAATGGTGTATTCACCCTCTGGGGGTGTGTGTCTAGCCAAGTGTACAGTAGGCAGTGGTCTGCACACGGGGATACTGTACATTGGCCTACTCTGTCACTGCGACTGTTGACTATGGTCATACTGTACTTATGCAAGCATGTGGTATTGATCCAGTTTGACAGTCGTGGTCAACCACAGTACTGTGGCACACATGACCTGCGGACATCTGCCTAGGGTGTGGGGCTCACATGTACATCTTCACATGCTATGCTGCCTCTGCAGCGGTGTCACATGTCTGTCTCCAGCAGGGCTGTCACAGGCAGGCACGGCATGCAGTGATGTGTGACAATGCTTGCACCCTCCACTGTGCTGTACACAAGCACTGCACACACAGTAAGGCATGCCTGACATTTATCTGCGGTGCCTGGGACCTGCCTCCATGCTCTACAGAGCACACCTGCCAGTCCAGATTGTACACAGATCATACCTCCCAGGCACATACCTGGACTGCAACACACACAGGTGAGTGGATCCCACATCACACAGTGATTTACACACATACTGTAGTTTTTTTCAAAAACAAATGCATCATAGGTACTCCATGTTCGGATACCCATGTTTGTGACCGCTAGACACATTGTGACACGTGACGGTGAGTACACTGTACACCACAGGTTACATGCTGGCTGTGTTATCATACTGTACATTGCACCTTGGACAGTTGCTACTGCCATGTGCTGACAGCTACACGCACTTCCCTAGTATGGAATCCCATGTACCCATACATGCTTGGCCATGCACTACACATAGCTGGATGACACATTACACAAGACATACCATACCTACACTACCCTCGGCATGCACCATACCTCCATGTGTCTGTGTGCTATACCTACGGACATCCCCCCTCTGGTTGATGAACATATATGCTTCGCGGCCCTGCTAGCCACACCCTGGACACACACCCATCGCAGCATACATGGTACATGTGCTCAACAGCCAGTATTACCAACATCTGCTGACGGGGGTAGTTAATGGCATGGCACCCCGGCAGCCGGACAGTGTACATGACTATGCTGACACATATCACAGTGCACTTCCGCTACATATACACACTGGTAGGGACCATGCTATTCCACACAGAGACATGGTGGTACTGGCCTTATCACAGACGCCATGGTGGTATTTATGTTCCATGCACATGTGCTGTATGGGTGCATGTGCAGGCTGTTGCACGGTGGGTATGTTCACATGTATGTGGTGCATCACTTGACAGTCATGGTGGGTCCTCGTGGTCCATCACATACTCCACAGCTAGCTACCTACACATGACCGCCATACATTGCAGTGTGGGCCCTCACGCAGTGTGGTGGTATGTCTGTGTTGTTTGGCTACATCCACATTCAATGTAGCATACGACAGTCACCCAGGCATTGCCGACTGAGATGTTGTTGGCAACATGCCAGCCAATGGGATACCTACCAATAATACAGACTCTCACTCACTACAGGGTTCCAATCCATAGATGGACATCACATTGTCCCTGTGGACACATACATGGTACTGCCATGCACACGTTATGTCCAAGGACACTGTCCCAATGTCACCTCCAATCTCCCTAGCTGTTATATCCCGCCAACCTGGTTGTTATGTGTCTCTGCAGCAGCCCACTGACTTAACTGCGAGCCCATTCATGGACGTTGTGTACCTTGACCACCACACCACCGCATCTATCACACTACACATGGGTGGTAGTGCATTGCACGCGTGGGACTGCATTCGTACACCCATGACTGCACAATTCGGTATGGCACTGGGGCACATCCTCACATCCATGCTTCACACACTCATTGACGACCTCCATGCCTTTACTGGCACTCTTGTTGGGCCTCTGTGTGCCACAGCACACCACATCCACATGCTGGCCACCTGACATACCATTGCATGGGTGGTTGGTGTGGTACAGAGGGTAACGGATCAGACATTATCCCCACAGTGCCCTTCAGCACCATTCCACATTCTGGTATTGGCAATGTACACATCCACCATCACATCATACCCTGTGTCTCAGGATGTTAGGCTATGTGACTCCTGGACAGGTCACACAGTGGTGCAAGCATATCATGCTACCTACGACATGTAAGGTACATGTGGCATTACACAGTCCTCAGTCATGTGGCCCCTCATGTTCACTATTTGCTTACATACACAACATGCTGTCACGGAGTAATGTCCATGCCTACATATCCCACATCTACATACCTGGCAGCATTCTAGCTCCGCCAGCTCATACTGCTAACAACCATACAGGTGTCGGTGTGGCAGATATATTGTGTAGATGTCATTGCGTCAGATATATCACACATGGTGCATACACATCACCTTTGCATAGCGACAGTCATCCACTGGGTATCACGTGGATACTGTCCCTATACATGCATATCACATTGTACATGGTTGCTGTACACACACATGCCCCACATGGTGCTGTGGTTGCCATATTCCACTGTGGCGTGGGTACACATCTGCAGGGCCACATATCTGGACTATGTGTGTTGCTGGGACATTGGTAGCCTTTGTACTTGTGCCATACACACATCTACACATGGGCAGGGTTACAATAACACATTTGTGGTGTACCTTCCACAATGGCTACAACTTTACATGTGATGGTATAGTCATGCCATGATGTATACCAGGCTCAGACAGTTTACATATGCAGATGACAGACGGGGAACACATCTGTGCTCATCTGCATACCACTTACACAGGGGTGTCATCTACTCTGCCATGGGCCATGTCCTCCACATTACTGATGCATGTAGTACTCCTACATGGCATTTGCAGTGGGCAGGGTGAATGAAGCACTCATGCATATGTGCACACAAGCCACATTGCTTAGCCTGGGCTTCTGTGTTACCTCCGCAGACTAGACACACACCATGCTGTAGAACATAGGTCCTGTGCACATCCCACAGGGACACACTGTGGCACTGGTCATGTGATAGCTCCCTTGCTGATAGGGTGACACATACACATGGGACCACCACAGCGGCAGTACTGTGTAGACATGCAGTTGACATCCACTTTTGCTGTTCAGTGGACACTACCATGGGGGGGGTGACACTACTGTGTACATTGCACATGTGTTTACACATGGACCTGCCAGACGTCATTGTTGCACACATTGCACCTGCTACAGATAGCTTGGACATGGTTACTTGCTGTTCCATCCATTTCGGGTGGCTATTCTGCTACTACTCTGTCCCATATGTGCAGCCATACATATCCTGTTAATGTACATACCACTAGGCCATACCTCCATCATGCATGCTATGCCTGTGATACTGTGTATAATGTCTGAACATATCCATCATGATAGCTTTACATTACACATACTTGACATAGTCACCCCTACTGCGAGGCATACGTGCACGTCGTGCACACATTACGTATGACATCGACGATATCTGCCCATACACATGTGTGCTGTGACACTATACATACATGTCCTATCCCCTGCTGTGGCACTTCATTGTTGGACATCCACTGCCAGCATCAGCGTGGGTGGTGGCATTGTTCTGTGTTTTAAATCCCTATGGCAGCCCTTGGGTTATCCCGGATGTGTACATGATGTCCCACTGCTGTGCACACGGTGTCCACAGTCGTTGGTATGCTCAGCGGGTTAACACTACATAACCACCTTTCACCACTCTCTGCTTTATGGACAGGTATCTTTACTTGCAAACACCGTTCACATACAGTGCAGATTCGTCATACATATCATGCGTTACACACCAGTACATCTCGTGGGTTTTACATACCTTTCCTGTATTGCTTTCCGTATTCCGTTTGACTCTCGCTAGTGACAAGTGATCGGCTCTTGTGGGAATAACGTCTTTGTTCGGTATGAACATACAGTTTGACTATCCCTGGAGTTTTCCTTATATCCATCATCACCTGCGGCATGTGGGTTCATCACACCAATAGCTGTTCCTCGGTGTGTACTTATGCGCATATCACCTGTGCATCTCCTCCATTCGTACGGTACTCGTCGGAACTAGGGCATGGTTCATTCCTTGTCTGGGCATTAGTTATTTGCACTACCTTCATGGGGATGGTATGTATTGTGTTATGTTATGTGTGACTGCAACCACTATGTGTGGCGTCAGGTACATTTCGCTGTGGTGTTAGCTGTGGATTGTGTGTGTTGGGTATGGTATTATGTTCCACATGTGGGTGTCCGTGTCCTGGCGGCGTCTGTCGATGGCGTTTTGCATTCTGATGTGTAACATAGCTCTTGTATTCCTGTACACAACGGATGCAGGTATGCATCCGCTGCTGATAGTGTTTCCCAACGTAGGTACTGTGTGCAAGATGCGAGATGTTGCGGGTATGCCGCTGTCATTAACTGCCTGTATGTTTTTGCTGCTATTTCAGCTTGTATCCCTTTGATATGTGCGATGGGGTATATCGGCTGTGGGTGACGGGTACGGGTTGTGGGCCTTGCATTTGTACATACACGGTATGCTTGTGTGTGTGCTCCATCCCTGCCTGGGGAGCTGCAAGTTACCTGTCTGTTGTTCTAGGAGTGTAGGTTTTGTTGATGTCGTCTGCTGTCGGTACCGCCTGCTTGTGTGCTTCCTGCATGTATTCCTCCGTCACATCGGTAGTATATCTGCAGCTGTTTGTACGTGCCGACTATCCCTTGGCATTTTGTCACGGATATTTACGGTCATTGTGGTCCTGTAGTTGGGACGGCCTGTATGCTACCGGTTGCCACCTATTCGGGTGGCGATTGCTTGTTTAACACTCGTAGAACACACAGCGGTGTTTACGGGACGATACGTGTCCACGATCGGTGCCGGGGTAGCACATGCGTATTTCCGCGGTACATAACTATTGCTGCGTAACGTTGCCGATGTATCGTGTTGGAATTAACATCTCGGCGCCATACATACGGTCATGGTTTGTACATGCGTCCTTTGCATCTCATGTTGGCTATACTCCTGTGGTACATTCTGGGACATTTTCGCTTTGCATCGTTTTACGTCGCCACGTGCCTAGCCAGTGAGGAGCTCTCAGTACTACTTTGTGGGTACTGCTATACATACGCCTGTGGTTCCTATACTGTATGCCTACACATGTTATTCCACTCCGCCTGTCACATGTCACCTACATACACATTTTACAGTGTCACACACATTACACTGGCACAGCGGAACACACGACACCCTCACCTCACACATACACATACTGCCGCTTTCGCAGGGACGGTTGCACACAGTACCTACGTTGACCACATCGCCGGCGGCGGTGTCTACCTCCGCCCTCATATCCTAAGAATATTACCCGCACATGTCCTGCTACTGTATCGTGGCCTGGCGATCATCCCGAATGGCGAATATGCATTTAGGTGGGTTGACATTTCCATGGGTGGCATTCCCTGCTCTGTCCACCCTCCCGGATAGTCAGGTTGTCGTTCACTATGTTTACTATGTAGAGATTTCACGTCTTACTTCTCTGTAACCTTGCATCCCTGTGATTCCCTGTTTAACCTGTTGTACTTTATATCTGTGTATGTGTACATATATTTCTACGTGTGTAATGATATCTATCTCCATATCTGTGTATGCACATATGTACATATGTAGACACCTTGCGCCGAACGTGGCAGCATACTCGCCGTCTGCTGTCGGACCAGCGTGCGGTTGAGGTGTTGGCGTTCCATGCTCCGCTGGCTGTTGGTTGTGCAGTGTTTGGGTGCTACCTATGTTGGAGTCACACATGGGACCACCCATACGGTACACATTACGGGCGGACATGTTTGTGTGCCGTCCATTTCACTGTGTGTGCAGGTAGGGAGTTGTCAGTCCATGGGGCCTACGCTGTCAGAGTATGTGCTATACGTTCCCTCTTTGCCAAGGCATAGGCATATTGGGTACGCCTCCATCTGCCTACTGGGGCTGGCACAGTGTGTTCATGGTGCTGAACGCCCTGTGCCTGTGCTTGCCTTGGCAGTTGTGGCGGGCTTGGTGGCCCTACACCATTATGTCCCTGCAGCAGCTGTTTCCGCAGGATCATATTATGTAGCATAGCACATACTATGAATATGTGGGCACATGTGCCTGGAGAGTACTGCAAGGCTCCACCAGATGTATCCAAGCACCGGAACCGTGATTTCAACATCCCAAACACACGCTCTATGATTATTCTGGTTTGTGCGTGTGCCTCATTATGGCGTTCTTGCATGTGTGTGTGCATTTCTGATGGGTGTCATCATCCACGGCTCCAGTGCGTAGCCAGCATCCCCCACAAGGTGACCTTGTGTGATGTCCCCCCTGGCGAATACCTGATACAGCTGTGAGGCATGCCAGATATGGGAGTCGTGGTAGCTTCCAGGGCTGCCAGCACACACATCCATGATAATGCCCTGCGCATTGCACATGACCTGGCAATTGATGGAGGGGAATCCCTTGCAGTTTATGTAGCATCTACCCTGCTCACCGGGTGGTGACTTGATTTTTATGTGCGTACAGTCTATCGCACCCAGTACCTCCGGGTATTGTGCCACACGGTGGAAGTGGCGCATATTGCTAGCCAACTCCTCCTGAGATCTGGGGAAGTATATATACTCATGGGCATGTCGTAACATGGCATCCAGAAACTGGTGTAATACCCTGGATGCTGATGCCTGTGAGATGCCCATTATATCCCCGGTTGGCCTTTGAAAGGTACCTGTTGCCAGTATTCGCAAGCTTACACATACCTTTGTGTCCACTGGGATGGGCTCCCCTCTGTTGTCTCTTGTTCTCAGGCTTGGCCGGCACAGCTCCACTATTTGCTGTAACGTGTCCCTGTCCACCCTGTAACGCTCTACTATTTCCAGGTCTTGCAGCCCCTGGTAGGTCACCCTTGGTCTGAACACTCTCCTTCTCCTCTGAGGCCTCCGGTAGTTGTCGGCACCCTCCTCCGCAACTCCGTCTGTCTCTAACACATGCCGATGCATCACGGCCACGGCAGCACCCAACATATACATTTTAAAAGTTCCCCGTGTGTTTACACCGTAAGGCGCAGCGTTTGGGAATACGCACTGTGTGTTGTGTGCATTCCCACTTTATAGTGTTGTGCTGTACACCCGGTGATGTCATTGGGTGTGTCTCTGCTGCCGTATCTGTGGGTTATCTTCCGTGTTTTACCGTTGGCACTGCAACGCTGTTGCTTTTGGTGTTACATTACACTTGCCTGCATTGGTTTAGCTTTACACCTTACTTTACTGTTTCTGCACGTTGCACCTACTATTTCCGGGAGTGCATCCTGCAGGCACATGGCATCTCATGCATTTTGTCTGCCGCCGTTATGCTAACTCTCTACTTGGCTGTGCTGTATCGGTTCTTCGCTCTTTGCATTTCTGCAACATCCACTACTTTCTTTGCATTCATATGCCTCCCCTTTCCCGTTTTGCAGGTTTCTGCATGCAGAGTTGTCAGCTGCCGCCAATTGCCCTTCGTGGGTTGATTGGTGTTAATTGCTCATTACGACTCCAATTACACTGCTTCCGCATTTCCTCATATTCTCCGCATCACCTTCCTGTATCCATGGTTGTTGATGGGGCGGCCGTCACATGACTGGTTTGGGGAACGTAATCATCCTTGTGCACATGCATCTGTGCGCGCATTGTGTACTCTCAGCGCATCTATTTCCTCACACGCCGGTCCTGATGCTGTGATGTGCATTGTACAGCCCAGGTTTGCTGGGCTCCAATGTGCTTCCTCCTACAGTGGCACACCCCTCTGCGATTGACAGGTATTCCCTCTAGGCCACTCCTCGGTGTATTACCGCTGCGCCGTTTGGTGCAGCCTTACACCGGCGGGGGTTTTGCGATTCAGTATTATCTGCCTCATTTGCATGGCATTAACTACTAATACATGGTTACGGCGCCAGACACCGCCGCCACTCCTTGGCAACCCTTGGGCTGTGGTTGTGGCTTTCCATTCATACTATGGTGTATTGTGGCTGTGATGCTGATGTGTCTTATACTGCTCTTTTATGACATTGTCATATTACTTCATTGTTCCTCACCTTCCGCGGACATGTCCTGGGGTTCTGCTGTGGTTTTTGCGTACATAACATTTATGTCGTTATTTACATTTTCTGCATGTTTTCTTTTGACATTCTCGGTTTCTTTCCCCATTGCCATGTTGCACCAGTATGACACCTGACGTTGGCAGCCTTCCGTTACTCCTATGTCATGTTTGGATATATGTAAACCATTTTTTTGGTTTACATTGCCGTGCTGTTATGCTACGCCTGCGCCACTTCGTGAATCGCTACTTGCCTTCATTTGCATGGTGCAACACCTCACATGGGGTATTTAACATACCTACGCCGGAGGCGGCGCAACTCAGGCATACGCCGGTGATGCACGTGGGTTTGGATCGTACCTGAATCGCTCGGCGGCCATGTCTGGCGTTGTGGCGCCTACGCCATGCGTGCGCCTGGCGCAAGGTTCATGAATCCCGGGGAAGATCTTTTTTTGAAAAACGGATAATTTGGAAAAATGATGGAGAATATGAAAAAAGAAAGTAAGAAACAAATTGATGTTTTGAAAGAAATGATCACAAAGCAGTCTGATCAAATAGCTGCAATAGAAGAATTTGTCAATGAAATGGAAGACAAACAGAAAGTGAAAACCAAATAGATTTGCTATTAAAACAAAACAACCTGTTGTTAGAAAAAGTGGAAAACTTAGAGTGTAGATCATGAAGAAATAACATTAGAATCTATGGAATCCCAGGAAAAAATGGAAGAAAATAACATGATTTAGTTTTTAAATGACTGGCTCTCGAATGCAATAAATATTCCTGAAGCCCTATTATTTGGGATTGAGAGATCCCACAGGTCCTTATCAAATATTTCTCTCTCCAGAAATCCATCATCTCTGATACCCATTATAGTGAAATTCCTATCAACACAAGATAAAGACTTAATACTGAAAACTGCGTGGTCAGGGAATCCAGTACAAGTTAATGGTTAGAGCATCAGGTTTGATAATGATTACACTTCCACTGTGATAACTAAAAGAAAAGCTTGTGTTCCCCTTATAAACTTAAAAAAACTGACATCAAAGCACTGATCCTATTCCCTGACAGAATTAAAATATCTCTTCCTGAAGGACAAAAAGTCTTTAATAACCTTGAAGAAGCAATGGACTTTGTTAAGAAAAGTAACTTACTAGACAAAGTTGAAGATATGGATCTCTCCTTACCTAGCCTAAAAAAGACAAGCTGCTAAGGATACTCTAAACTCCAGTGATAAATCAAGTAAGAAACTCAGAGACAAGTAGTCTGTACCCCATTTGCATTACTCTTTTTGACAAGAACATTTTCTTCAGTACTTGGAGAACTAATACTACATTAAGGTATGATTTCTTCTTACTCCAATAATTATAATCTATAATTTATTTTAAAATTTTAAAAATGTTTTTTTTTTACCTGTAGTTTCATCTGATTCCCATATTACAGGTATCACTGATAGGTCCTTTGTTGTTGTTGACTATTAAATGTCATAATATCAGGATCGAGTTTTAAATCAGATGCAGATATGAGATTAGATGGTTTTTGGGATTTATACTTCTATTTGAGAGAAATAGCTTTCTCTTAACTGCATTACTGTGTTTTTTATATTATTTTCCCTAAGCAATATAACTAGCAGCTTATGCTGTTACATGCCCCTTTGTAATGAAAATTAAAAACATGTGGTGTCCCCTCTAGCTTCATAGGTATTGTCACAGTTAGCACTTACATATGACAGCTCTGCAATTAGCTTTTAATGGGAAGACAGAGTTTAAATGCTTGAATCTGTTGTAATGGGACTGAGGTGTTAAATTTGTGGTGTTGGGAGTGCAATATAAATTGTATTTATTTCGTTCCTATATCAGAGTTTAGAAATGTGATTCACTTTATCTTAGTAGAAGGGGAAAGATGGAATAGATGAGATAATGGTCTGATCTGATTTTGTAGCTTTAAGAAACTTGCTTGTATTCAAAATGCTTTAATAACCTTTTTTTTTCTTCTTCCACTTGTGTCTCTCCTTGGTGGTCGAATGTTTGCGCTGTCCCTCGCATGAGCAGCAGGTTACCAACTACTTCAACTTTCATATTTGGCCACTAGAACTTTTGAAAAGCTTCACCCTTTGAATTCCATTATACTTAATGGAGGATCACACTATTGGCTACTTGAATGACTTTGTGGTAGCACGCTTTGACGAGCTGCATGACCTTTAACATTCTAACTCATTTTGATGAGCTAAATCACATTCAGCAGTAGAAACGATCCCTCCAGTAGCAATCTAAAACAAGAGAACAGCAAGACTCTTCATTTAAAAAAAATAAAATGTTCATACAGGACATTTTTCTTTAACAATATCATATTATTAGATTCTGACTGTAATGTCCGAAGCTTCTTTAGAGACAAGTATTTATAATAAAAACAAGAAGAGTTGACAGAGATAAAAGGAATACTATAGATATGATTAGAATGTGAAAAGAGTCAGCATTTGGTTTCAATTGCTGTATATTCTCTGTGCAATGGATTTCTGTTGTAAACTGCATTGCCATGCATAATGTTTCTATTCTTGTAAAAGTTCAGACATTTATTTTCAGCTATTCAGGAGCTGGAAAATGTATAGTTCCACCACATACACTTATTGTAATGTGATGGATACTGATTGTGGCAACACATAAAGGAGATCTGTATAAATATTTATAGAATGGAATATACTGTATAAATGGAAAGGTTACCTTTGAGCTCCTAAAAAGCTTATACATTTCTTAGCTCTGTTTGTTTATTTATCCTTTTGCTAACAAAAAGGACTGGCTAACATGGGCTTGTGTACAACTATGTAAAGGGCACAAGGCAATATAGTAATGCAATGTTTAATCCACATGTCAAAATATACAACTAATAAGCCTATTGCATATTAAATTGTTCTCACTATTCCTTTGCTGATTTGAGTAATATGCAGCTCCTTTCTAGCATCAAATCTCTTGTTGTTTACTGGGATAGTATAAAATACAGCACCATTTATCATCACATCATATTTAGATTTAATTGGCTTTTCATATGATAGTGCACCTATAAGTATATATTAATCTCCAACATTGTAATAAGTGGTAATACCTGCACACTTGCTATGACTGTAGTTGATATGTATAATTGTAAACAGCTTCATCATGTTTTGTCGCATGCACCTACACATTATTAAAAGAGAAAAGCAAAGAAAGATAGAAATAATGGGAGAAGAGAAATGGAAAAGAGGGAAAGGAAAAAAGAAAAAATGAAGGAGAAAAGAAAAAGGAAAAAGGAAAAGAAGAGTGGGAAGAGGAGATGGAAACTCTCATCTAAAATGCATATAACATGTAAAAGTGGACAAGACTTAAATCAACATAGTTCTTGGATCTTAGAATATATCTGATTGATTTATGATAGATCTTAGCAGACATATAATTTAGAAATGTTTATACCCATATAATACAATAATTCTTGCAATGGTTTAGTTACTGACTAAACTACCTGGCCAATAGAGGACTCTTACTGGCTTGGAAACAAACTTTGTGGCTGATACAACTATACATTATATGTGTTTACTGTGCATATCTGACTCAGAGAAGGGTAACTATCATTTGAAGTCTTAATTAGTTCTTTTTATTCTTGTAAGCCCCAGTGTCATGACAAAACACATACATATTTCATATAGTTATATTCTTCTGGTTTGGACATAAAGCTTAGAGATCTAAACCTCAAACTCAGAGAGTTTGAAAATGAAGTCACATTTACTTATTCGCAATTCCCCTTTTAGGTCCTTATTTAGGAAGATTTACCTGTCATGCTAATTCTGGATATCTAGCCAAATTGGACCTTCTAATGTAGCAAACTAGATCATATAAGGTTATTACTTATATATTATAAAAAGATGATGACAAATATCTTAACTTGTTCAGATTTCTCTAATGACTTTTACCTCAGTTGATCCCTTGATTTCCCAGAGAGATAATAATGAATCACTATTTTACCAGCATAGATTTTGCAGAACAAACAGGTATCACCTCTTTATTGTTGGTTCTACTTAATGAGAGGGCTTTTCTCTGTAGACAAATGAGGAGAGTTTGGGGATTTTTTTTGGAAATTCTGGAAAAGTTATATGTGAACTATAGTGAAAATGATACAAGATGAGAGATGTATTCTCCATATACTGAAAGTTATTGACCCATTTATGAAATATTGATTGTTGATCTAGCCTGCAATGTTTTTTTTCCTTCATGATAAATGAACACACTTTCTTGAGTGAGCTACTATGAAACAGTTTTCTTTTTATGTTGTTCTTTATAAATATGTTGACTCAAAGACTTTAACTGTAAATTAGACAGCAATATAGAACACCTTTGATCAAGTACTGTCATCAAAGTTAAACTTCAGGCTCTTAAGCCTTTGACTCAGGCATGGATTGTATTTTTGGCCTGACCTGTATGACAACATAATCCAAGACCTCTCACAACAACTATAACAAAGAGTTGAACTTAATAAAAGCATTAAAGCTTCCTTTCTTTGTTTAATTTAGGGATATTAATATCATGATCTATTTTTGAATTGCATGTTATGAGATAATTTTATTAAAACGGCTAATAACTATGCCATTCATTTATACATTCCTCTTGCCTAACTATATATTGAGGTATAGACTATTATATGTAATATAGTTAAATATATGATTTTAGTGTTATCAACATCTGTGTTTTTTCAGATAAGCCGATATAACCTATATTTTTATTGATGTAACATTAAAAAGTTACCAGTATTTATATTCACATTTAAGTGCTGTGACTATATAGACATTCAATTAAGTTTAGATGTAAATTGGTGAAAGCCACGTAATAAGGAATCTGGAAATGCTGCCTTCTATATTTTTAATATGTCATTTAATTTTTTCAAGGCAGCACTGATAGCAATGATTTAGTTAGCAACTTCATGTTAGTAGAGGGTGGTTCTGATGAATCCTTCATCATACCAGGAACCATGTTTTCCATGGTTAGGCTGATTGCTTGCTTCAAACTTAGTTTAGTTATGTTTAAAACAAGTTATATGTCTATAACAGAATCTAAAACCTACAAAACTAACCCTAATAATGTCCACTTATAAATGCATAACAATAAATGTGAATGGTCTTAATAACCCTATTAAGAGAGGAAGGTCTAATCAAATATTTAAAATCAAACAAAGTTGATATTGCTTTCTTACAAGAAACTCACTTAATTCAAAGAGATTTAGATAAAACATCTTTTAATGGTTATTCAATACTAGTGGAGTCACATTATCATTACCTATTCCTAAAATAATTGATTCATATTCAGATAAAAATGGTATGTTAAGCCTAGTCATCTTAGAGATTAACAAAAAATATATCACATTGGCAAACACATACTGGATACCTGGTATTAGTGCCAGAATGACCAGCAAATAGCTCAAATTAATTACAACTTTATCAAAAGGTGAATTTATTTATGCTGGAGATTTCAATTGCATTCTTTCATCAATAGAGACTTCTAAAGTAGGGAGTTTTTCAATCTCTGCTTCAGCCAAAAAGTTAAACAAGTTTATATCTTCCATAAATTTGACATATATATATATATATATATATATATATAATTAAAGATTCAAAATTCCTGAAATATACGCATTACTCATACAGGTTCTGTACCCAAATGACTATTGATAAAGTTCTTGTATCTGGTAGCATGTTCTCAAAAGTGCATGAGGTCTCAATAACCTCTTGTTTCTTGTCTGATCACAATGCTATTGTCTTTAAAGTTACTTCTAAACCAAATGACAACCTTTTGGCACAGAATTCCAGCCTACATCATTCAGATAACTGGTTTCAAAGAAAGGTTACTAAAGGAACTGGGTTCTTTTCTTGACCTAAATGATAATAATATGACATCTAAAGTTATTTTATGGGACACCCTTAAATCATATATATTTGGAAAAAATTGGTACTTAAATAAAATAAAAGACTGGGAGAAAGACCTATTAATCTTACAAAAGAAAATCAACACACTAAAAACTAATCTTGATACTAAAGACATAAACACAAACCTAGAGCTGAAACAAATAAACCTAAAATATGTTGAAATCTTAAATCATAAGATGGCAATACATTTAAAGAGACTTAAATTACAATCATATTTGATAAATCCCAAAAACATGCATATACTTGCAGCTAAATCTAAAAGCCTTCTAAATATCAAACACATCAAAGAGTTCCTTGACACAACAGGAAATAATTCAAAATGTAAAACTGACCTAAAAGACATTTTAGAGATGTTTAGAAGGCACCATGAAGAAATTAATAAAATAAGTGTAAATGTAACTAGTGAGAATTTGAGAGACAAATTTTTAAAAGAGAACATTAACAAAAAATTAACAAAAGAACAAAATACTAAATTATTTAAATCAATTTCAATAAAAGAACTTAAGGAGAACATCCAAAACCTCAAAAACAGTAAAGCTCCAGGTTTAGATGGATTAATTCAAAAAATATACAAAATACGTTCAGACAATATTTTAAAGATATTAGCAGAAGCATTTAAAGAATTCAGAAGCAAAGAAAATAAATTACCTTCATTTAAATATAACATGATCTCACCCCTCTTAAAACAAGAAAAAGACCCTAAATTAGTCTCTTCATATCGTCCCAGCTCCCCTTTGAATGTTGACTACAAAATCCATACCTCAATTCTCGCCAAGATACTAACCCAATTGATGCCAGTTTTAATAGATGATGACTAAACAGGCTTTATTTTAAATAGGAAAGTACAAGATAATGTTATCAGGCTCTTTTCTTTAATAGATCTTTCAAATAAAAAAAGGAACTTTCAATCTTCGGTCTAGATTTAGATAAATCTTTCAACTCTATAAGTCGGCTGTATTTATTTGAACTATTTAAGATGTATAATTTCTCCATTAACTTTATTGAATTAATAAGTAGATTATATTAGGAGCCCACTTCATATATCAAAATTGGTACATTTCTCTCAGTCCATTAAAGATATTAAAAGGTACAAAACAAGGTTGTCTGTTTTCACCTTTATTATTTGCCATATCAATAGAACCCTTTGCAAACTACATAAGAGCTAATCCTAATATAAATGGGTTCTCTATTAATATAAATCATATTTCCAAAATTCATCTCTTTCTGGGCGATATTTTATTAACCATTGGTAATACTGATTCCTCTATTGACCATATTATACCCTCCCTGCAGGTTTTTGAAAAAATCTCAGGCTTGAAATTTAATCATAACACAACTGAAACACTGTTAATAAATAAAAAAAGTTCAGTTTTGAAAATTCGCAGTAAATGTAATTGGGCAAATGATAAACTCAAATACTTAGATGTAACGATAAAATCTAATTGGAACACATCCATTAAAATAAACTACAGAAACTTACTCGATAACATCAAAAAACATTTGGAAAATTGGAATAAAATGATTTTCACCATGGAAGAATAGTTATCTTTGATAAAGGTGATTATCCTGCCAAAAATATTATTTTTTCTACAAACCTTAGTAGCTGCTCCTTCAAAAAAACTAATTAAACAAATGAATTCCTTATTGATAAAATTTTTATGGCATCCTCAAAAACCGAGAATAGGTTTCGTGTGGGATTACAAAGGTTGGGACGGAGGAATAGCCTTCCCAAATTTTGAATTGTATGCAGTAGCAGTTATTCTTAATGTAATGTGCCAATGGTTAAGCACTAATTATGTCTCTAATTGGAAAAACATACATAAGACCATACTATTTTCTAATAATTCCACTGTTATGGATTATGATTTCCTTTCAGACAATAATAAAATATTTTTAGTCATTAAAGACTTTGTGCACAATATCAACAAAAATATTAATTTTACTCCTTTAGGTTCATAGGTTCATAGGTAGGTACTAGGCTATCTGCCTGAAGGCATTTATAAGCCTAGCCAGAATGTGCTGGCTTTCGCCACCCCCTTAGATTAGTTCCCTGTGCCTCTGACCAGCAGAGCCACTGAAGTGATACCTGCGGTAAAGTTTCTGTTTTCCAACCACTCATCAAGGTTTCCCTTGAAGTGTGCTAGCGAGGAGCTCTGCCTAATATAGATTGGAATCTTGTTCCAAAGCATGGGAAGTCTCTGGGACAGGAATCTATCCCTCCAGCATGTCCTATTTATTGTTGTGGTGAGGTTTAGATCCCTAAAGCATGTGGCTCGTGGGGATAAGGTTTTCTTTAGGTGGAGCATGTCCATCAATTCTGGGTTGGACATGGCTTTGTATGTCAGGCAGAGATCACCTCTGAGCAGGCAGTATGCAGCCGAGTACAGCTGGAGTTTCTTCAGTCAAGCTGCATAGGGCATCTGTTTGAGGCCAGTGACCCTCTTGGTGAGGTACTTCTGTGGTCTTTCCAGCTGTTGCAGGTGTCTTGTAAGGTACATCCCAAATGGGGCATTGTACTCTATGATGGGTCTGATGAGTGATGAGAGAGGGGTGCAATGACCTCTTTTGATTTGGATGCAAACCCTTTTGTGATTAGGTGGGCCACATAGAAGGATTTTCTAACCACTTTGGCAATGTGATTATCAAAGGAGAGATTATTATCTACTTGGGTCCCCAGATGCCTTATTATGTTTTCCGTATTTAGGGGACTACCACCTATGTGGCAGTTTGTGGGTACTTTGTTATTTCCTAAGGGAATAACTACGCACTTTTTGACATTTAGCTTGAGGCCATGATTTTGACACCAGGTATCCATCTCAGTGAGACCCTTTTGGAGGATGTCTATATCAGCTGGTGAATCAATTTTAGCCCCTAGTTTGCAGTCGTCTGTGAATTTGGTCAGCCATTGTCCTCCTGTGCTTGTCTGTACTTCCAAGAAGTATATGCCGAACAGGAGGGGTCCTAGGACCGAGCCCTGGGGAATGCCACTTGTAACCGGTTTAGAGTCAGACCTAGCTCCCGCAACTCTCACCATGTGGGCTCTGTCCGTTAGCCAATTGGCAACCCATCTTGTGACATAGGGGTTTATGTTCAGGCTGGTGAGCTTGTCTATAATACCAGAATGGGGAATGGTGTCAAAGGCCTTTGTGAGGTCTAGGTAGGCTGTGTGTACCACCTTTCCCTCGTCTATAGCCTTGGTAACTGTCTCAAAGAAGTCCACCAGGTTTAAGAGGCATGATCTGCCCTTAACAAAGCCGAACTGGGTAGGGTCCAATGTTTGGAGGTTCCCAATATCTCTGTTAATGAGTTCCATGATAATGCGCTCCATAGCCTTGCAGACCAAGCTAGTCAGGCTTATAGGGCAATAGTTCCCAGGGTCTGTTGTGGCTCCACCTTTGTGGAGCGGAATAACCATTGCTGTGCACCACTCTATAGGTACGTAGCCTGTAGAGAGGCTGAGTTTGAACAGTGTGTTTAGGTGAGGGGTTAGTTCATCTTTCAGCTTGTGTAGAATGCAGTCTGGGACACCATCCGGTCCCATTGATGCTGTGTTTTTGGCTTTGGAGAGGGGTATTTTAACCTGAGTGTCTGTAATTTCAGGGGTTCTACATTCTTGTGGTATGGTTATGGGCCCTTTTGAGGGTGAGAGGGGGTGTGATGTTTGCACTGAATCTGTCTGCCAGGATGTTGGCAATATCAGTTGGTTCAGTGTATTTTGTGCCATTCTGCACTAACTCCAAGCAGATCTGAGCACTGCCACTTAGATTCTTGACATAGCTAAAGAATGCCTTGTGGTTATCTTTGGAGTCCTTGGCAAGTTTTCTTTCGAAGCTCGCCTTGGACAATTTTATGAGAGATCATAGTTTCTTGCTGATACTGATCAGGGATGTCTTCCCTTCTTGGGATTTTACTCTTTTCTGTACTAGTTTCCTCCTTCTATTGTATAGCTTGTTTATGGCAGGGGTCCACCGGACTGGTTCCTTTTCTTAGAGGAATGAGTCTTGGTTTTGCTTGGGATAGCATGATCCATGCATTCTTGTACGTGCCCATAGAATGCATTAGTAAAAGATTTTGCAGCTTGGACAGCGTTATCCTTTAGCATGGGGGCTTTGAAACTTTCCACCTCCGTCTTAAGTAACATGAAGTTTGCTTTTGAAAAGTTTTTCATGGTGGTTTCCTTGTCCGGGGTGGGGGCAGAATGTAGATATCCAAAGTGATTTGTTTATGGTCAGATCTAACCAGAGGGGGGTTGACCTCCGGTGTGGAGCACCGGTCACCCATGTTGGTGATGACCAGGTCCAATATGTTGTCACCCCTGGTGGGAGTATTGACAAGTTGTTCCAGGGCATTTGAGTTTATAAATTCTAGGAAATATTGAGCAAGGGAGTTAGTATTTGAATAGTTCTCCCAGTTAATGTTTGGGTAGTTGAAATCACCCAATATTAGGGTGTTTGGTAGGACTTTTATGTTACCCAGTGTTTCCAGAAATGCGGAATGGAGGTTCTGGGACATGGTGGTGATCTGTAGCAAGCTACAATTTAAATTGAAGTTTTGCCTATTGTTAGTTGCACGTGGATAATCTCTGAAGCATCGTGCTATACCACTAACCTGGAGGTGTGGGTACCTTTGATGAATATGGATACTCCCCCACCTTTTGTATTTCGGTCCGGGTTCTGTGGCCGAAATGTATGGTATGAGTTGTAGCCTGGTAGTGCTGGGGTGCTCTCTGGAGCCTTAAACCATGTTTCTGTTACTGCACATATATCAATTTTCTCCATACTGAGGAGTGCCTCGAGTGCATGCATTTTGAGGTTTAGACTTCTGGGATTGAGTAGTATTACCCTCATATTTTTGTTACTTGTGCTATTTACTGCAGTGGGTTTGTCTTTTGAGCCTTGCCTAAAAAAGTCACTATGGAGGTGGCAAGAGCCTTGGCCAGTATTCAAAAGCCTAAGCGTGACAGGTGCAAGCCATCTCTAGTGAAGCAGCGTGGCTTGTCGAGCATGTCATCCTAGGCAGACAGACACTGGATCCCCTTTTAATGACACCAAAAACTTAGCCAATTGTTGAAGTTGATATTTTTTTCTTTATACTGTGGTATCATTCTTGGTGGGGGCAGGATGCTACTCAGGGTCAGAGTCATACTGGCCTGGGCTACGTGATCAGAGAGCTCTTCCATGTCTGTTTTCATGTAGTCCAGGGAGGTACGGCTCAGGTCATTCACACCAACATGGACAATGACAGTGTCTTATTTGTACTTGTTCTGGAGTGACCTGAGTGCTTGTGTTATGTGGTGGATACTGGCACGCGGCAGGCAGCTAACAGTAACCTTCTCCTTATTCAGCCTAGTGAGTGGGACATCAGTGTGCCTGACTATAGAGTCACCTATTACTAGTATGTTGGGTATGTTATTTTGCCTTGAGGGCTGTGATTGCATGGTACACTGGTTTTGTGAAGTATGTGTTTCATGGTTTGTGTTGGGGGGTGGAGGTTGTTTGGATGCCTGCTTTGGAGGGCTCTGTTGCTTTTGCAGATTTTTATTTAGAGCCTCTGAGTATGTTTATGTGTATTTATGTGTGTTTTTTGCTGGTGCTGGTTTAATGGGTCTTTGTGAGACTGGTGGTGTGATGCCAGTATTTCACTTCTCCTCTTGACTGTCTGATCCAGTCTTGGGTTGAGAGAGCTTAGCCTCCAGTTTGGCTGTATAATTGCATCTCTTGCATGTATTAGTGTTTGGTGGTAGGAGGAGAGGGTTGTCTGTGTACATGAGGCAGTTGTAACATTGCCTCAAAATGCCCTGATTCACCAGTTGGACTGGAGAGTACACCTAAAACTGCCCTTTGGACATGCCTGGATAGGTACAGTAAACTGTTTTACTGAATGGCTGGTAAGGTCAAATAGAGAGCCTTGTCCTTCAGTAGTGCTAGGGTTTATAAGTGCTTGCTATGTGTTTTGAGTAAGTGCCAGGCTGAGAAATGAATGGCTTGAGTGCTTAAGTTGAAAGTTTGTCTAGTTCCAAGGGAAAAATTGAAGGCGAGACTTTGTGGAGCCGGGGATAGTTATACCCTAGCTAACTGGCGCTGCCAGGTGCACAAAACCGGGCAAATGCGTTTTTTATAGCATGGAAATGAAAGAAATATAAATTAGTCCAAAATGGTCAATAAACTATTACTTTCTGGGTTGAAACCACTCCTCCAGGGACAGATAGGCTACTCAAAGCTTCCCTCTCTCACAGGTGAAAAGAGAAACTTCCTTCTATTCAAGTAAGATATGTGCAAACACAGAGATTTGTGACACAGCCCTGAATTCAGCACTAACCTGAAAACTGGACTATACTAGCTTAGAAATGTGCAAAACAAGTATATATATATTTTTTTTCAGAAAATAAAGCAGATACAATAAGAAAAAAAACAACTTTAAATGCACATAAAAAGATGCTTATTGTTATATATCTCAGTTCAGAGTTGTAGTCAATGCCCCTAGTAATAAAGTAGGAAGAAACACAAATACAGTAAAAGCAGATGAATAAAGTGCAATTTTTTTACATATATATATATATATATATATATATATATATATATATAAAACAATAGAAAATGAACAATCTGATTTAAACAAGTTACCCAATTAATCAGAAAAAAACTCAAAAACTGAGCCCTGTTCCAGCAGTCTTCAATCAGACAACCTCTAACTGCACACTCCCGCTACTAGGGTGTAGGGGAACCTTCTCCAAACAAGATGGCCTGGACCAGTGCTCAAGTTATACAAACAAAGCTAGATTCAGCAGGCCTGAATCTGGTCCTATGCTACAGCAACAAGGTGCACCAATTTCAGAAAGAAACAGTTTGAATAAGCAGGCACAATAAGCCTGTGACCAGAAATTCCCAGCTCAGAAGGGCAGAATTCAGCCTCTCCTCCCACAAGAGTGCAGACCACAAACCTTCTTAATGTAGAATAACTGGCCTGAAGCCCAAGTGCTTAAACCAGAACTAATACACTTTTAGAATAGCAGACACTGAGCTTTCAATCAGCAATTCCCAGCTTAGAAGGATGTAAGCTACCTGTCCTGCCACAGCAGTGCAGACCACAAACGTTCTTAATGTAAAACAACTGGTATGAAACCCAAGTACTTAAACCAAAAGACTTAGAATAACAGTTACAATTTAATCAGGCTAGTATCAAACAGCAATAAGTGCAGCAGAATAAATAAAATTGAGTACTTTTAAGAAGAGGGAAAAGCAAACTAAAGTAGGAGAAAACACAAATGGAGTAAAAACAGATGATTTTTTTTTTTGTTAGTAAAGTGCAAGGAGAGAGGAAGGAAGAACCTAAGTGGGTTGGCCTTCTCATATCTTCTCTCTGTATTATGTAGAGTGAACACTAGACTCAGAATATGATCTCACTGTATTCGGTTAAGTGAGCAAATAAGATGGACTCAGGAAGAGTGTTCAAATGAAGACTTACAGGAGGGGCGGGCAATTCCAGAGCCACTAACACAAACATGAAAACAAGAACATGGGGGTGGGTGGGGACAAACAAGAAGAAGAATAAGTACAGTTGTACAGTTTACAGAGATATTAAATCAAAATGTAGACAAAAAAATGAGAATAAACACTTATCTTTTCTCAATATCATAACTGGCAGTAGGTCAATCTCTCTGTAGCAGCCTGAGCAACAGGTATATCTGATTTAAAACTCAGGACAGAAACCAAACAATACAGATGCAGGAATACTTTGGCTGGATGAAACCAGTTCTGAAAACTTACTGCCACTATGAAAACAGGCAAGGCCTCCAGACAAAGGGTTTCACTACAACTGATGTCAACACTGAGAGATATACAGCTATAACACACAAGAAGAAGAATAAGTACAGTTGTCCAGATTACAGAGATATTAAATCAAAATGCAGACAAAAAATGAGAATAAACACTTATCTTTTCTCAATATCACAGTTAGCAGTAGGTCAATCTCTCTGCAGCAGCCTGAGCAACAGGTATATCTTTCATCAATTACATTTTAAATAACTTCAAGAAAATAATGTATAGCAATTACATCTCAAAAATGTATTATTTATAATATTTCATATTGCTTGTATAAAAGGACTCTTTCAATACATATAAAATAAAAGAAATGAAATAGAATGGGCTGAATTTTTGGCATCGGTTTTTAAATAACAACAATGTCCATAAATCAAATGTTTTTGTAGGTAGATGCAATACAGATCACAACAATTGGCTAAACATACAAGTATGTAGATAATATATTTCTAATGAATTTAAATTATTCTGGAATTCAAATATAAGTTCATTACCTAAAACACTAACCCTTTTCTGTGAGTTAACTACATTGAATAATAACAATAACATGTCTTTGTCAAAGATTTACAAAATTCTAAGAGCTGATTTTCAAATCCTAGATGAATCCTTATGGAATTATTCAACAAAAGTTAATAAAAACAATTTCTCTGAAAGTAAAAAAGCTCTAATATTTAAATCTATTAATAACACAACTTCTTCTTCTTCCTGGAAAATCTTTACATGGAAGTATATACATAGGAAATTTATCACTCCCTCCAAAGTTGCCTTGATAGTGAACAAGGATATTGTTGAATGCTGGAGATGTGGTGAAATATTAGACACAGACTGGGTACGTATGTTCCTGAATTGTAAAATGGTAACCACATTTTGGTCTGACTTTAGGAATTTCTCTAAAGCATTGTGGTTGAACAAATGTGAATTATCAGATTCTTTGTTATTATTTAATGCCCCAATGCCAATTTGCATTCCAAGAACTCGAGTGCACCTTCTTTGGCTTCTTCCTGCAATTGCAAGGAAGCCTATCACTTTAAATTGGAAATGTAATAAAGTCCTCTTTTTTAAATATTTTGTTTCATTAGCTAAGATTGTAATAGGGAAATACAAACTATTCTCTCAAAAACTGCAAATGTTACTCATAAACAATTATTATGCTTAAAACCTAGAAAGCTTCTGGATAAAATGTAATAACAACTATGAAATTGTATTTGTTATGGACCTTGTACATAGTTTTTTGTTTTTTCTTTATTTATGTTCATGCTTTTGATGTTCATTGTTTTGCTGTTCATCTTCTCATCATCATCATCACCTTCTTTCGGCTGTTCTTGTTAGGGATCACCACAGCTGATCATCTGTTTCCATTTCTTCCTGTTCTCTGCATCATGCTCTTTCACACCAACCACCTGCATGTCCTCTCTCACCACATCCATAAACCTTATCTTAGACCTTCCTCTTTTCCTGTTATCTGGCAGCTCCATTCTTAGCATCATTTTCCCAATATACCCAGCATCCCCCATCAGCACATGTCCAAACCAATGCAATCTTGCCTCTCTTGCTTTGTCTCCAAACTGTCCAACCTGAGCTGACCCTCTAATATACTGATTCCTAATCCTGTCCATCCTAGTCGCACCCACTGCAAATCTTAACATCTTTAACTCTGCCACATCCAGCTCTGACTCCTGCCTTTTTGTCAATGCCACTGTCTCCAACCCATATAACATAGCTGGTCTCATTATCCTCTTGTAGACCTTCCCTTTCACTCTTACTGGTACCCGTCTGTCACAAATAACTCCTGACACTCTTCTCCACCCATACCACCCTGCCTGTACTCTCTTCTTCACCTCTCTTCCACACTCACCATTACTCTGAACTGTTGATCTCAAGTACTTAAACTCATCCACCTTTACCAACTCTACTCCCTGCATCCTCACCATTCCTCTACCCTCCCTCTCATTTACACACATATATTCAGTTTTAGCCCTGCTGACCTTCATCCCTCTCCTCTCTAAAGCATATCTCCACCTCTCCAGGGTCTCCTCAACCTGGTCCCTACTCTCATTACATATCACAATGTCATCTGCAAACATCATAGTCCAAGGGGCCTCCTGTCTGATCTCATCTGTCAAACTGTCCATTACCACTGCAAATAAGAAAGGGCTCAGAGCTGATCCTTGATGTAATCCCACCTCCACCTTAAACGTATCTGTCACTCCCACTGCAGTCCTCACCAATGTCACACTACCCTTGTACATATCCTGTACCACTCTTATATACTTCTCTGCCACTCCCGACTTCCTCATACAATACCACAACTCCTCTCTAGGCACCCTGTCATATGCTTTCTCTAAGTCCACAAAGACACAATGCAACTCCTTCTGACCTTCTCTGTATTTCTCCAACAACACTTTCAGAGCAAACATTGCATCTGTAGTGCTCTTTCCTGACATGAAACCATACTGCTGATCACTAATCATCACCTCCCTTCTTAACCTAGCTTCCACTACTCTTTCCCATAACTTCAAGCTGTGACTGATCAATTTTATCCCTCTGTAGTTACTGCAGTTCTGCACATCACCCTTATTCTTAAAGATAGGTACAAAAACACTTTTTCTCCACTCCTCAGGCATCCTCTGACTTTCCAAAATTTCATTAAACAATCTGGTTATAAATTCCACTGCCATTTCTCCTAAGCACCTCCATGCTTCCACTGGTATGTCATCTGGGCCAACAGCCTTTCCATTCTTTATCGTCTTCATAGCTGTCCTTACTTCCTCTTTGCTAATCTGTTTCACTTCCTGATTCACTATCTCTACATCATCCAACCTTTTCTCTCTCTCATTCTCTTCATTCATCAGCCCTTCAAAGTACTCTTTCCATCAACTCAACACACTCTCCTCACTTGTGAGTATGTTTCCCTCACTATCCTTTATCACCCTTATCTTTAATATGCTGTTAATATGTATTTTCATGAAAAAAATCAATACAAATATTAGTAATAATAATAACAAAGAAAAGTGAATAGAGTAACCCACTTTGCATTAGACTAGTGTGGACTGTGTATTGATAGAGCTGCAGTTTTTGAAGCCTAGTTGATGTATTTGAAGTAAATCACAACTAAGATGGTGCTTGTGGATACTAGAGCAATTAGTGGAAAGAGATGCTCTGGTTTAAGAATACATTATATAAGTATAAAAACTTTTGTTAAAATAAAAAAATATGTTGAAATAGTTGTGATTTTATATAGTGATAACCACCTATATTACATATTGCTAGATGTGGATTTTTGTGTGGGTATGTATGTGTATACATCTATATATATATATATATATATATATATATATATATATATATATATATATATATATATATATATATATATATATATATATATATATATATATATATATATATATATATATATATATATATATATATATATATATATATAAAGGCATTTTAAATATGATGGTGGCTTATAAAAGAGAAAGAAACTATGGTGGTGTGGCAATACATAAGTATTTTAAGAGAAAGATTATGACTAAGCATAAAATGTCTGTTTCATAGTGAACTTTCTCAACAGTTCTTTTAATATTTTTAAACATATTAAAAACAAAATAAGTAAACTTAAAGGGGAATTGTTTATTTGTAAGGGTCACGACAATGTAATACAATAGGTGTAATATATGTAAGTTTTGGTCACCATAGCCTTGTTTTTTTTTTTTTTGGTTAACATTGTTTTAATTTTTAACCTTATGCCCTCATTTTGATAGGTCAGACTAAGAGAAAGATGAAAAAAGGATACTTGAGCATTTAAATGGCATAAACAAATAGAACAAAAATGCTGGAGAATTCTGTTGCAGAGCATGTAGGGAATAAATGTCAAGGTAATGTAAATGTGATAAGAGTTTGAGTGTTCGAATAAGTACATGTGGCAGAACAAAGGACAACTTCAAGAGAAAGCATATTGCTTAAACAAGAGGCCAAATTAATTTTAAAGTCTGAGTCGGAGTCCTATGGATTAAATAATAAACTATATTGAAGGCATTTGATATTTTAATTGTTTAATTGTTCAATTATTTGCTTACTAATAATTGTGAGATATTTTTGGATTAATTGTTCAATTATTTGATTATTAATAATTGTGCGATTTATTTTTTATTAATCTTTTGATTATTTTTTTATTGCTGGTCTTTAGAAACTGTGTTTTACAATTAGTTTATATCAGAGTAAAAAAGGTATGTTACTGCCAAAGCAGTTGCCTTTTAATAAAGTTTTATTCCCAGTGGCCAGAATTGTAATATATAATTTATTTTTATTTTTGTGATGTCATTAGTAAAAAATAAATTACAAAGGCATTTTCACTTCTGATAGAAACTCACTGTAGTACACCAGTTCCCTCTTTGTGGTAGCAAAGGTGTCACTTGTCTTGTATATCTGAATAAGATGATGAGGTTTGGGTGTTTGTTTAAGTATTTTACTATATACAAACACATGAGGATGGACATCAGGAACATTAGACTTAAATGAACTAACTGACTGACTATTGCACACATGCATGCTTACATCTTGACTGCTCACTACAAAATGGCACTCTTGCTTGCATGTGCTCAGTACTTATATGCTTGTGCCTGCTGACTGAAAAGCTTCTTAAAGGTATATCACACAGTCTGATCTACATCCTCCCTCTTTACTGAGCTGTCTTGTAATGATAATTATATTTGAATAAGCATGCAAATTATACAGGCAATAATGAACAAGACAACATTCATTTTCAGGTTGCCATGTATTTGAAACTAGGTCTTGAAATACAACCTGATCTATCTTGTAATGTAATAGTTAGGAGTGGGTTTAGCAGCAGGACTCTCAGGGATATTCTCAGGGACAGGGATATTTGCTGGAATGTCCTCTGGAACTGGAACACTGGTAAGTCACTCTGAGAGCTAGAGTCTTTATCACAGGCAGGATGCTGTAACACTGGGTCGGACACCAGTAATAAATGTTTCCACTTCCACCTAAATTCTATTCCTTGTGATTCCACAATGTACAATCTCAGCTCTTGACAAAAACGTTTCACAAATCCTATCCGATCAAAACCTTTTGCTGCCTGCATCCCATCTCCCATTCTTGTAATGGATTGAGTGGTTTTCTGGTCTTATCATAACAGGACTTCTGGGATAAATGTTTTTTCAAGAGTTGAGCTTTCACTGCTTTGTTGTTCTTAGCACATGCAACCAACAAATTGCTACTGATTGGTAGTGTGATTCTGGTTTGTCTCAACATAAGTCTCTGGGCAGGCGAACCAAGATGATTATCATGAGGAATGTTTCTAAGATTCAGGAGATTTAGAAAAACATTAGTATTGTTTTGTTTTGATTTCTCTAACAGCTATTTTGCACTTTGAATTGCACATCCTGACAAGGCATTTGACTGCGGGTATTCAGGACTACTCATAATATTAACAAAGTCCCACATTTCAGCAATTTTTTGAACTGCTGATTTGTAAACTGTGCACTATTGTCAGAAATGACTCTGTGAGGACTACCATGGACAGAAAAATGTCTCTTAAACTTAATAACAACAGTACTGGTTAGGAAGTAGGTCGTTCTTGAACCAGTTGGAATACGAGTCTACTAATACCAAATAATGTTGACCATTCCATTGAAAAATGTTTGTAGCTACTGTCAACCAAGATTGTTCAGGAATCTGGCTTAGCTGAAGTGGTTCTTTTTGGTGATGCAGTTTAGTACTATTCCATACAAAACAAGATGAAAGTACTCTCTCAATATCCTTTGACATAGAAGGTCAAAAAACTAGTCCTCTCACGCTTCTTTTGGTAGAATCAATTCCTGAGTGGCCACAGTGCAAGATCTTAATGTAGTCTTGTTGCAAGGATTTTGGAACAATAACTTTTGAACCTTTCATGATGATACCATTGTCAGACAAAATCTCATCTCTGTAAGGAAAATACTGCTGCACTTCTAACGGTAAGCAAAAATGTTTTGAATGCCATCCTTGACTGAGGAAGTCCTTAAGCTTCTGAAGAATTGGATCTGAAGTTGTGTGACTTCTAAGCTCAGCAAGACATGTGGAAGAAAAATTCTCACTTCCATGACTTCAAAATCAGATTTTTCATTTCCATGCTTTTCATTGTTTTTTCTGGGTGATCTGGATAAAATATCAGCAAGATAAAGAAGTTTGCCTTTTGTGTAAACACGATTTAAATTGTACTTTTCCAGTTTGAGCATCATGCTTTGCAATCTAGCAGGAGCTGTGTGCACTGGCTTTCTCAAAATAGTCACTAGAGATTGGTGGTCATTCTCACTTTCAATAGGTCAGCCATAAATATAATCATGGAACTTTGAACATGCAAACACAATTGCTAAGAGTTCCTTCTCTATCTGAGAATACTGCATTTCAGTTTGGGTCAGAATTCTCAATGCATAGGCTACTGGTCTACCCTCTTGAAAAATGACTGCACCAAGACCAAACTTAGAAGCTTCACAGGAAAGAGTTACTGGTTTGTCAACATCATAGTCACTCTGGTGCAGCTCAGAAAAAGCTGCCTGCTTAATTCCACCATTGGAACAACAGTGCAGCCTGAGCTCATTTTCCGAAAATCCATTTCTAATACCACACAGAAAACAAATGTTCATGAATCTTTAACTATAAGAGCTAGACTAAAAATGTAAATGCAAACATTGTTCAGCAGACAGTGACCTTTCCAACAGTGTAAATGCTGATAGTGTGCATCAAAATCATTATTACATATTTGGCAAGGAATGCTGATATTGTGCATATTTTTTACCTTTTTGGAAAATCAAAGCACAATATCTTGGTCAATGTACCATGTAGATCCATACAATCTGTATTTAATTTGTTTGTATGAATGTCAGCTTTAAAATGATACCTTAACCATTACTGTGTGATGCTCCATTATGGAGATATTCAACTGAGATATGATTAATATAATATTTCTCATAATGGATAAATAAGCAAAGCACAATATCTCATCACCTGTAACAGACAAAGGCTACATATCAGTATAGACGCTGTGCATCTCAATGTCAGCTTCAAAATGATGCATCATTTGTGTCATCACCATGCTCCCTTGCAGATATTGGCATAATAATGAGAAGTATTGGAAATGTATAATTTTCATAATCCTACAAGATTAAACAAACAGTGATATCTGTACATGTATACAGTGCACAGACACAGTTCTTTTACCATGTTATAAGGAGTAACACTATCTTCAAAATGAGGTATTACTTGGCACACTGACATGCCCCCTTGCAAAGTTGACCAAAATATGAAAAAAAAAAACATAATTTCCATAACGTTGTGCATCTCAATGTCAGCTTCAAAATGATGCATCATTTGTGTCATCACCATGCTCCCTTGCAGATATTGGCATAATAATGAGAAGTATTGGAAATGTATAATTTTCATAATCCTACAAGATTAAACAAACTTTGATATCTGTACATGTGTACAGCATACAGGCACAGTTCTTTTACCATGTTGGAACTATGAATACTGTCTTCAAAATGAGGTATTACCTGGCACATTCAGATGCACCCTTGCAAAGTTATTTACCAAAATATGAAAAACATCATAATTTCCATAACCTAAGCCCAAAACAAACTTGGATATTTGTACATGTGTACAAAATACAGGCACAGTTTTTTTACCATATTGTAACTATCAATACTGTCTTTAAAATTAACTATTACTTAGCACATTCAGATGCTCCCTTGCAAAGTTATTTACCAAAATATGAAAAAAATCATAATTCCCAGAACCTAAGTCTGAGACAAACTTTGATGTCTGTAAATGTTACAACATACAGGCACAGTTATTTTACCATGTTGGAACTATCAATACTGTCTTTAAAATGAGGTATTACTTAGCACATTCAGATGCTCCCTTGCAAAGTTATTTACCAAATATGAAAACAATCATAATTTCCATAACCTAAGTCCAAAACAAACTTTGATATCTATACATGTGTAAAACTTAACAGGCACTGTTTTTTTACCATTTTAGAATTATCAATACTGTCTTTAAAATGAGGTATTACGTAGCACATTTAGATGTTCCCTTGCAAAATTATTTACCAAAATATGAAAAAAAAATCATAATTTCCATAACCAGAGTCCTAAAAAAAACTGATATCTGCACATGTGTACAGCATTCAGACCCAGTTGTTTTACCATGTAGACACATATGATTGTAAATATACACACCCAATCAGACTGCTGGTAGCAGCAATGACTCCCAAATGCATGCAATGCCAGCATACTGCCTTGCCTCTGCCTTTTCCATTTACATGTGTCCTTTCAGCAATGGCCATAAAGAGTAAACCCTCTTGCCCTGACCTACATACATTTACTACACTTGAAGGGAGGGAGACTGAGTAGAGAGCTACATCAAGACATGTGAAAAGACCAAGACTGACCCAGGCTTTGTCGTTTTGCATGTGTCCTTTCCTGGAGGGACACATTGCATCATAGTGGCACCCATGAGGCCATGCTTACCTAGAGCAGCAGCACTATGGGACTGAGCTGAAGAGTCTCCAAGTTCCCAATTGTGATTTATGGTGGCTGGGTATGCCCCCGTGATTCATCCACCAATACAAAAGCAGTTGGCACAAAAGTCTGAATTGGGGCCTTCCTGGCCTTGGTGCATAAGGGCTTGGCTGATAACTGACAAGGGGGCACAGAAATGGCACATGTAAATGGGAAAACATGTACCAAAATGAAGCACCAGAATTAACTATTTCCCCAAACAACCCATCAGTAACAGTTCCTGGTAAGAACATGCACAAAAATGAAGCAGTCACCCAAGGGAACCCCTGCAATAAAATGTTGCAGTACACACGAGCACCAACATGAAGCATTTCTCCAAAATGCCACTTCAGTAACAGTTCCTGGTATATACATGCACCAAAAAGAAGCATTCACCCCAGGGACCCCTACAATAAAATGCTGAAGTATGCACAAGTATGCACAAGCACCAGAGTGAAATATTTCCCCAAATGACCCTTCAGTAACAGTTCCTGGTAAGAACATACACCAAAATGAAGCACTCACCAAAGGGGAACTCTGCAATAAAATGTTGCCGTATGCACGAGCACCAACATGAAGCATTTCACCAAAATGACACCTCAACAGTTCCTAGTATATACATGGACGAAAATGAAGCATTCACCAAAGTGTCCTCTACAATAAAATGTTGAAGTATGCACAAAGACCAGAATGAAATATTTCCCTAAACGACCCTTCACTAACAGTTCTTGGTACGAACATGCACCAAAATGAAGCATTCACTCAAGGTACCCCTACAATAAAATGTTGAAGTATGCACAAGCACCAGAATGAAATATTTTCCCAAACAACCCTTCAGTAACAGTTCCTGGTAAGAACATGCACCAAAATGACTCAGTGTTATATTGTAACTGCACTGTGATAATGACATGCAAAGTTATGCATGCTCAGACACAGGTGATAATTGATGCACATAACATAGGCATTCATGTTATTACCTTGTGCAGTTGTTATGTAACACAGACCTATTATCATCAGTAAGGAGAAGACCTGAGTAATTCAGCAAAATAGTATAACATTTAGATATTGAGCCCTTCCTCCCAGCTAAATTCCACAAAAAACTATCAAAGCCAAGAAAAAAGCCCAAAACATGTGGTAGCTCCATGCTTGAAATAGTCAGCAAGTAAATCAGGAGACATCTATAAGATGTTAAGTTTGACCAGCTACTACACAGACAGGAACTAAAGGTGGTTGTGTATGATTTTAAATCTTATAGCAGGTCAAACAGGACAATGAACTTGAG